>NC_056746.1:263555708-263655708 GCF_019279795.1 Protopterus annectens | reverse complement strand
CATATACATATTTACAGATGCGAACATATACTACAACATGTAGTTCAAGGAGCAGTTTGCAAAGTCAAAATATGGAAGGAAAAATGAAATTATGCCTAGCAGAGCTTTTTTTTGATAAGATGTAATCATAATGACTGAGGTGGCTTATGATACAGGGATAACATCGTTATATAGAGAGGTACGAAGACATTAGAAGAGGCAAGTGAGAACAGTTATAAGAAAGGATACCACGGGGAGAAGACAGAGAAATGGGTTGAGAGGCATGCAGAGGGAACATGAATAGAAAGGAGGGAAGTCTGAAACATGCAAAGATTAGAGGGTGGTAGTATGAATGAAAGGTTTACCATCATAATGTCGACCAGTGGATGGTTGAGTGAGTATGTACGAAAGGAGTGCACCAACATCCCAAAATTGCAAATGCAAATGTTGCGAATCGCAAAATCCTGTCCCCCTTTTGACCCATGTTAGCACTTGTTTTTGGGTGTGGAGCAGCCACAAATGTCGATTTCTGTGTTTTTGTGACATTTTGACCATTCGGCATTACAGGATTCGCTGACAAAAGTTGCGCATATGCAGAGGTGAGAAATGTGCGCTCGGCAATATGATAGTAAACCGAATGAAAGGCAGAGAGGGGATGGCAAGATTAAATAAGGAAGGATGAAATAGGGGTGAAAGGAGAGTGAGAAAGCTACACAGTTCATGTAACTTGACCTGTGTGAGTGCAGCTGCACTTTGTTTAGGTGAAGAGGTGTTCCTTGAGCTGTTGTCTGAAGCAGGAGTACATTTGGATGGCTCTGACTGAGTGTGGAATGGAGTCCCATAGTTTAGGTGCTAGGATGGGGAAGGCATGGTCAGTGCAATGTAGTTTTGTTTCCTGAATTAGTATGGTGGGTTGAGATTGAGGGATACCCCTGAGATTATATGGGGGGGGGGGGGTTGGTGAAAAGTTTATGAGTGAGAGGGGAAAATGCCTCAGGGAAATGGCTTTGTGAATTGGTGATCCTTCTAGGAGTTTGGTTTTCAAATGTATTAGGAGCCATTTAGCTTAGCATTTCTTTATTTGCATTCATTACACTATGTTTGTCTGCATGAAGTGAATCAGCATAACTCCTTTACCCCACTTTGATCTATGCCAATCCAATATGTCAAGGGGTGAGGGTCACAAGTTTGATACTCCCATACTGCCTCTGCCAGCATTGCACAAGTAAGTATAAAGGAGTTACAACAATTAGCTTCATGAAGAAATGTTTTAAGAATCATATCCATTGGTTTTCTTCACTTAACATATGGTAGCAGCTTGATAATCCGAAAAGTCTAAATACATATGAAAATACTGCTGAAGTATACTATTATTATAAGTTTGTTAACAACTAATATTTGAGACAGATACCTATATATGTGTGTGTCTCATGGTGGGGTGTGGGGGTGCACATGCCATTTCCAAGCATCAGTCCTCTCAATTTTTTTTACTCTGTTGGTGTTATGGATGTTGTACCCAGAAAGCCTTAGTGAAGGTAGTATGTCAGATAGCGTAACATCAGATCTTTTTCTTTACTAAACTGTATGGTACCCTACAATTGTAACCTCATGCTTCATATCTACATCTACATTTACCTTATGTGCTTTCACAATCTCATACTGAGTAGGTACTGGCATTTGTTCTTTTTTCTTCCCCTATTGTTAAAACCAATTTGTCTTCAGATAACGTTACACATCTTACACTGGTTCAGATATACTCTTTCTACCAGATTTAAGTAACAAAATGTATCAATGCTCTTCATATTCAGTTATTTAGCTATGTAATAGGCAGAACAAAGTAATACATATTGTACCACTAATTTTATGTAACTTAATTTAACATTTCCTTTGATGTGACCAGCAAATATGGTGGTCCAATGCAAGAGCTGCTTGTTCGGTTGTATCAGCTGCTGCTCTTCACTGAATTGTATCCTGTTATCCTTATTATGGTGTTGGACAATATTACTTTGAATAGTCTACAACTGCTATGACATGTGACAGCAAAAAATTATTTGTTATAGTTATTTGTCTTGTAAGCGCTCTTCTATCATTTTGATCCCATCTGTTTATGATGTCAGTATAACTTCCTTTTGTAAATGTAGCAGTAGATTTTTACTGTTTTGAATTTCTTGGTACTTTTCTCCCCTCCCCTGTGTTGTTTGGTCTCATGTGTTTATCACATTAACACAATGCCGTTGTAAATATATGAGTAGATTTATTTGTACTGTTTCAAATTACTTGGTGCTTTTCTCCCCTCCCCTGTGTTGTTTGGTCTCATCTGTTTATCACATTAACACAATGCTGTTGTAAATATATGAGTAGATTTATTTGTTTGTGTCTTTCGGCTTTTCCCAGTTAGGGGTCGCCACAGTGAAACTCCGGTCCGTTAATGATTGGTAGTTGATTTTTACGTGCCGATTTACCAGCTCTGACGCACAACCTTCAACAAAGGTATGCCCATTCGCGCATGTCTTTATGCAGAAGACGCTCTAGCTGAGAATCGAACCGGACAGCATCTTACTGTGAGGCGACAATGCTACCGCAGCACCACCACCGCGGGTACTGTTTCAAATTACTTGGTGCTTTTCTCCCCTCCCCTGTGTTGTTTGATCTCATCTATTTATCACATTAACACAATGCTGTTGTAAATATATGAGTAGATTTATTTGTACTGTTTCAAATTACTTGGTACTTTTCTCCCCTCCCCTGTGTTGTTTGGTCTCATCTGTTTATCACATTAACACAATGCTGTTGTAAATATATGAGTAGATTTATTTGTACTGTTTCGAATTTCTTGGTGCTTTTACTTCCCCTGTTGTTTTGATCTTGTCTTTTTATCACACTGTCACAACCCTGTTTTTTTATCTCGTCTGTTTATCACACAATCACAACTCTGTTTTAAATATATCAGCTGTAACTGAAACTGATGACAGTATATATGTAACTGCAACAGTAGCATAACAGCTGTAACTGAGAAAGATGACAATAAATATATATATGTAACTGTAACAGTAGCATAACAGCTGTAACTGAGAAAGATGACAAAAAATATATATATATGTAACTGTAACAGTAGCATAACAGCTGTAACTGAAACTGATGACAATACATATGTAACTGCTACAGTAGCACAACAGATGTAACTTTGGGTGCTCTCATGACATGTGTAACTGCAAACGTGACACTACAGATGCAACTGCGACTGCTGTTGTGATGTGTAACTGCAACAATGACACTACAGATGTAATTGTGACTGATGTCATGACATGTAACTGCAATAGTGCACTACAGATGTAACTGTGAGTACTGTCATAATATATGTAACTGCAACAGTGACACTACAGATAGAACTGTGACTACTAACCGGTTTATTTATTTATTTACTTATTTATTTATATTTTGATGAACAGTTTATTGGTCTCTTTTCGGAGGACACCCATAGTGGTAGTCATACAGACCAGGGGAAGCTTGGCTAGGACATGATGAATCTTCCCTTACTCTTTGGAGTAGAAGAAGTGGAGCACTCTCTGGAGTTATCTGGCACCATAGGAATGCTACTGCATTTATGGGAATTTCAAGATGGAGAAGAGTGCAGCAGAGCTGGAGAGAGGAGCAGGAGAAAACTTACTGAAGAAAGGAGGAGATTAAATAATTATTACAGAGCTGCTAAATGGAGAACTGGACATAGTGGAGAGAGTATTACAGGAGGAAGTAACTGAGAAGTTGGAAACACGGTCAAAAGCTAGTGAAGAGAAACCAATGGAGCTACTCTGAGCTAGTAGACTAGACAGTTTTAAGGGTTTACCTCTGCAACACATTTTTTTTTGTTACAAGAAAGAAGACATTATGTGATGGAGCAAAGCAAAAAAGAATGGTAGAAAGCACTGTAAAGGGAGAAACATTTGCAATTTCTCAACAGCCACAGAGAAGATGCTCACTAGTAAGAAATTAATGTAAATGAAATGGCAGTGGGAAGAGATATGACATTGTGAATAGTATTATTTTGCCACTAGGGCTTAACATTAAAGAAATAAGAACATTAATTCATTGGGGAGCTGAGAATTTTTGTGAAGTGACATTTGAAACTTTAATTTGCTGGAAGAAGTATGACTGACACTAAAAAAAGAAATACAAAAGTACCACAGAAATAATATTTATGTCAGAGCTTGGGACTACAACAAAAAAAGAAAATAAATGTGCAGTTTATTATTTCAGGTATGGATGAGCATAAGTTAAAACTGTTTACCTTTTACTATGTAGTAAAGTACATGAAGTTAAAAATATATGTGATTAAAGAAATGTATGGACTAAGTGTTGAGAAGTATGCATAATAATGGATGTTAAGGATGTGAAAATTCAGCATATTTCAAATACAATAATTGTGAATGGTAAGAAATAATTTGCTGGGTACTAGGGCCAACCCAAAGCATGTTAATTCTGTGAGGATGAAAATCATTTAATACAAGACTGTAACAAACTAAGGTGTGGCCAATGTCTGGAGATGAACACACATCTAAATACTGCAAGCTCTTTCTGTAGAAAATGTAAATAATTTGGACAGATCTGGTTTGACTGTCCATTATTAGAAAAGCAAAAAGTACATGGAGAGGAAAGCTCGTAAGAAAGAAAAATAGTAGATGTTGAAAGCGAAGGTAGTATAGGTGAAGGGGATATTATAGAAAGGTTAAACAATGAAGACATGCTTAGAGGAAAAAGTTCAAAGTTTTATTATTAATACACCGGAAAGTGAAGAGAGAAAATTGACATAAATTGGGATAGGAGAGGAACAAGAATAAGAGTGAAAAATCAAATAGTGGAAGACTTAGGAATAGGAAAAGAAAAATAGGATCTGGAAGTAAAACATACAGACTGTAATACTTACTTTCAAGTTGTGGAAAAATAATGGAGATGGTCATACTGGAGAAGTTATTGTCAGAACTGGAAAGGGTGCACTTGAAACCATATGTCAGCATGCATATGTTGAAAACAGATCTATTACCACCTGTAACATGATGTTCTATACAATATAATAACAGCTATGAATTACAAATTGTGCTGTGATGTAGTTTATATAGATGTGACAGGGTCATACACCAAACTAGAACAACTGCATATTAATGTACTCTTGATAAGATGGCAAGTATCATACAGCAGCTGGACAGGTCAAATTCTTGGTTACAGTCAGGGTGTCCCACAGGACTCTGTCATAGGCCCATACTTGTTTAAATTATATCCTTCAGACCTATGTTTTTCATCTGAGGTGTTCTGTATGTAGATGACCTGAAATTGACTAAACTGATTACATATGTTACAGATCAGGCATGTTTGCAAAGGAACTTGACTAAACTGACTATTTGGGGATAGGAGAATAATATGCTGATAAATACATCAAAAACTAAGCATATGAGATGACATAAATTGAAGTGTGAATATTTAATACAGCACACAGTGATTGAAACTGTAGATTCATTTACATATCTGGGTATATGAGTAGATCTAATTTTAAGTTTTTGTAATCATATCAACCAATTGGTTAATGATAGTTATAGAACTATAGGTTGTATAAAAAAATTTACAGATTCTATGGAATCAAAAATGATGACGTTATTGTTTATTAATTATGTTAGACCCTAACTTGAGTATGGGATTATAACATGGAAACTTTATAAGAAAACAAGCATGAGTAAACTGCAAAGAGTGCAGTGAAAATATACTGAGGACATCTGTGGATGTGAAAATTTAAGTTATTATGAAATACTAAAATATTTGAATTTGTACAGTGTGTCAAACAGATATTTATGAGGACATCTTACTCTAGTATATAGGGAATTTAGAGACAAATACCTCTGGGAATGTTTGGGATTATCATAAAAGTAGTACAGACTCATCAGGCAACCTATATAAAAGATTCTACAAGACTGTACACATTGGTTTTCTGACAGAGCAGCTGATGCATTGAAGAGACTATCAAATTACATTAAAGCACCACTAACTTACATATTTTTAGGAACAGTCTGGACACTTATTATGGGATCAACTGTACTGGCAGTCGAGAAGGGCATTACTGCCTGTGCTTGAAATATTTGTATATATGTATGTATTTGTATTAGTAATGAAGGCAGTAGTACAGGCATGCATGCATGAAACGAGGGTGGCAAGAAGTGAGATGGAGGCCAATGTTCTATTACCAACATGACTGACATACATAGATGATTTAGTTCTAATAACAAAAACAAGGGATTGATAAGTGCGGTTGTGATAAAGATAGCAAAGCTGTCAAAAAGGATGGTCTGCAGTTAAACAAAATGAAGTGTAAGGGAGTTGGTGAGATAAAAATATATATGGAATATATTTTACAAGAAATGAAATAAAGATTTGGGGAGTGACATTTTCTGAGTAACAAAAAGTAATAAATCAATGGAGAGATTTTGGAACAATAAAGAAATTTTAGCTTGGTGGAAAAGTTTTTATTTCAGAAATGACTTGTATCATTTCAGAAAAAGACATACTATGTTGAATGGTTGTGTATTAGGTAAAATAGCATATGTTTCCCACTAAAATGGAAAAATAGTTATTATAGATTTTTAAACTTCATTTGGGCCTCAAATTTGAACTCAGTAAGAAAAGAGATTATTTATAATAAAAAAGAAGAAGAAAATTGTTTGAATTTTAAATATCCAGTGGTGCATTTAGCATCTATGCATTTATTTTGGGTAATACAAAAGGGAAAGGAAAGACAGAAAAATGACAGGGAAGATGCTACATGAAAAATATAAGACTCTATGGGAAGTAAAAAAACAGGAAAAAGAAAAGAAAAAAAAAAGAAACATGATGGAAGGAAAAGAATATGACAATAAAATGACATTGTAGAGGTTAAAAGTAAGTGAGGCTGATGGGAAAAAAAAAATAGTATATGATTTTAGAAAAAAAGTGGTGTACCCATGGAAGGAATTAAACAAATACACAAAAACACAATAAAATACAGAAGAAAAAGGTTTGAAAATGTTTATGAAGCAGAGGATTTTTCATGGAGAATTTTATTAGACAAGTTAACGGTGAAAGGGAAAATGAAATATAAGGTCATAGAGGAAAGAAAATGCGTTGAATGCAGTGAAGAAAAAAGAATAAAACATTGTTTTTTTTGGCTTGCAAAAAGAATAAATAATTTTGAAAAAAGTTTAAAAATGAATATAGATGGCAGGATTTAAATGTATAGATATGAATATCATATAATGTTACCCTACTGATGGACCAAGATTGAACACTCAAGCTTCAGTTGCCTGTGGTTCAATTCATCTGTGAGTGGAGTTGCTCCATAGAAAGTCACTGTCAGTAAGTTGTGCCAGCAGTGATCCTCTTTTTGGAGGGAATTTCCCCCTTTTTTGAGTTGGTATGACCTTGAACTTAGTATACATAAGTTTAGGGGATGTGGGGGTTGTCCCCTGTATTAGCTGGTGTACAGGGGCTTGCCCCTAAAAAAACACTTAAAAAGTGTTTTGTGGCAGTCTTTTTGGTAAATACAGTTAAGGCATTCCATATTCAGTGCATTTGTTTTTGCCCACTCACAACAGAAGCATGATATTAAATGTGAAATTGATAACTAGAATAAAGTACTGTATGTGACAATATGGTGCTGTGGAAAAAATATGTGAGAATTTGTAATATAACAAGAAAATGGAAGAAGATGATGTATTAACTGAAATAAGAAGATGGTATTAGAAGTAAGTGGGAGGGTAGAAGGTAGATATAAAAGAAAAAGAATGAAAGAAACTGAATTGTTAAGTTCTTTTATGTCATAACTTGTAAATAATTTTAAGTATGAATGTAAAAAATGAGTTTGTAAATAGTTGATTTAAAATTGTAAATATATATCTGTATATATATATGTGTGTGTGTGTGTGTGTGTGTGTGTGTGTGTGTGTGTGTGTGTGTATATATATATATATATATATATATATATATATATATACATACATACACACACACACAGGCACACACATGTATATGGTAAAAAAAGAATTTAAATCTTAATAAATCACCATTCCTCATTTCTAGAAATACTGTGTGATCTTTTACATCCAAATGAGCTATGACCAGCTCAGGTAGATGGGTTCTTGATTTAATGTGACATCTGAAGGATGGCACACTCCGGATTGCAGCATCCCCCACCATGATGCAATGCAGTGTCACAATTAGAAACATGAATCCAGCTACCCAGTGTGGGAACAGAATCCACAGATTTCCAATCTTCCAGCCCCAAAGGATAGTATGCTGTGTCTTGACCTACTGAAACTGCTGCATGTATAACTGCAACAATGACACTACAGATTTAACTATGATGCGGTAACTATTACTTCTGATACTATGGACATAACTATAACTACTGATGTGTTCAGATGAAATGTGACTTGACTCTGCAAATATAGCTGATGCACTACAGATGTACCTATGAGACTGCCAGTGCAAATGTAACTGACTGTGGACATGACACCACAGATGTGACTGATAGTGCTGATCTTTCAGACACAGCTGTGACAATGACCCTACAGGTTTAACAGTAATGTCACTAAAGACGTACCCCAGCTGATGATATTACATTATACATGCTTGATGGCCCAAAGTGGCACTAAGGCTGTCTAGCTATTCTTTTAACTGCGTTTAACATTCATCCTTCTTACCCTTTGTCCATCTCTTCTATGACTTCTTTAATGCCACTGCAGATTCCTCCATCATTTCCTATTCTAGTTGTCCATTCCATATAATCAGGTAGTCGTTTGTTTCAAACAATAAAGCAAAAAAAGTATTTTTATAGCTAGGCACACTTCCTCTGCACCACTCACACGCCACCTTTCTCCTTGTTTATATAGTCTTACTATGATCTGCAAGATCACATCAGCTTGCAGAAAGCACAATCATTCAGGGGAAAAAAATGTTCCCCTCTTTCTTCAAGTACTGTCTGAGATCCAGGAAACAGTTGGTCCCTACAGTTTGCTGCCTATGTCCCCTTCTAGCCTTCTGCCCTTCCTGCTCAATAAGGTGCATTCGCATCTGTCTGAAAAGAAGCTATGCACTACTGTTGTGCTTCCCCTGAAATCAGATGAGAAAACCTTTAGCTGATCTAGTCTTTGGTCATATGCCTTTCTCCACAGCCCCACATATATTTCCTTTAGATTTTTTTCTGGATTCCTTCCAGCACTTTGATGTTCTTTTAGTTTTACAGTGTTCAGAAATGCAGATAGTGTCATTGTTTTGGACTGACCAGGGCCTGGTAAAGTAGAAGCAGTGCCTCTTTGCATCTGAAGTCTACCCTTTAGCAGCACTCTTCACTCTGTGGAGGTCCACTCTAGGTATGATCAACACCTCCAGATTCTCTTCATGTTGTGTTGCCATTAGTTATACTCCAAAGCTGAAATGTTACACCGGTGTAATTAACCTATAAGTGTATTATAGGATTATAGGGTCATAGGAGATTACTAAGCTAATGGTCCTGGGGCCCTTACAAGTCTAGCCAAGAGTTTATCCCCAGAAAATAAACCTCAGTCAGCACCTGTCACCCCTGTCAACGAGGGACAAAGGTGGAACCCCTGGAACAAATTTGTGAGTTCCCATCCACTCATAAAGGTTGCGCTTGAAGAGGGTCAGCGAGGTACTCTGTTTGACATGTATGAGAAGTGTATTCCAGAGATGGGGTAGCCTCTCAGAGACAAACCTGTCTCTCCAGTAGGTTTTGTTGATGTTGCATATTAGATTTAGGCCTATCGAGTGGGTGATGTGTGAGAAGTTAGATTTACAGATATGGAGCATCTCTGGTAGGGCAGGGTCCGATATTGCCTTGTAGGTAAGACACAGATCACCTCTGAGCAATCTGTATGACACTGAGTAAAGTGACAGGTGTTGGAGGCCATGGATTCTCTGTGAGGTATTTCTGTTGCCTTTCCAGTTGGTGCAGGTGTTTGGAGAGGTACATACCAAACAGGGTGTAGGTCTAATGAGGGAGGAGTACAGAGAGGTAATAACCTCCTTTTTTCTGGCTGCAATCCCTTTACTTATGAGATGAACCAAGTAAAAGGCTTTTCAGACCACCGCCGCCACACGATGGTCGAATATGAGCTTGTTGTCAACCTGAGTACCCAGGTCTCTCACTACAGGTTGTGTGGTTGAGGTGGTTGCCTTTGATGTGCTAATCAGTAGGGGCCGTGTTTTTGCTGAAAGTTATGATAATAAATTTTTTGCATTTAACTTAAGGACATGACTTTGGCACCAGTTATTTGTAGCTTATTTTGCAGTAATTTACATTAAACTTCAGCTGACATCTTACTGTCCACTGGGTCAGTATTTCTTCCTTAACACTTCCATTTATCTTTTACAATTATGACTACCTTTGTGTCATCACTACAGAAGATGACCCTGTTCTCTAGTCTTTTACATATGCCTGAAACAAACACTTGAGTGTGCTGGATGTAGGACAAACCATTGTGATAGTCCAGTATTCACCTTCATAATTCTTGACACTAGTCATTCTTATACCAACCTTCTGGGTTCTGCTATTCAACTATGCAGCAGTCCAGCTGATCAGAATTTGTCCTCCCCTGACTCATACAATTTACCTCTCTGCCTTCTTCATGGGACAGAGTCAAAGGCCTTCTAGAGGTCCAGGCAGACCATGTTTTCTGTGCTTCCCTTGTTCAGTTCATGTCTATCCCAGTTGTAAAAATTGACTAGGACTGACTTAATAGCCCCTTCTGGTCACAAAACTTTTTTGGTTGATGTACTGGAGACTTGTCCTGTAAAAACACTTTTAGCCTTCCCTTCAGGATCCTCTCCATGGCTTTCCCTGCCACTACTGTTAAGCTAACAGGGCCTGTAGTTCCTTGGATTTTTCCTGGATCCTCCTCCTTCTACAAAAATTCCACAGTTGCTGTATTTTGAATTCTTGAGAACATAAGTACTAGCCAGTGATCTGTTGAACATATCCAGTGGGGAGGTCTCACAGCACCCTGACAAGATTTCTAAGGAATGTGAGGGGTAGACCACCTGGTATAGATCAACCACTTCCCAGTCTCTCCTGGTATCTGTCAGCTGTTCTTCCGATTCTGTTCTACGTAGCTGCAGCATGGTATCCTTCTCTTTCTTTCCTTTATGAAATTCAGTAGCCCTAGTTTTCCTGCCTTCATTGATCTTTTCAGTTTTTCTCCACCTATCCAGGTCTGGCCCTCCCTTCCTCATTTTTGATATATACCTAAACAAATCTTTTGCCTTTACTGCCCTCCCCATCTGTGTTGGTCTTCTACTAGCCTCCTTCTAGTGTGCCTTCTCCACCTCTATGCCCCTTCTTTTCTATCACTTCTAGGCCCTATCTTTTTTTCCTAACTGCTAAACTTACAGTTCTGTGTAGTCACATTGATCTTCTCCTCTTTCTGCCTCTGCCTCTGCCTCACATCCTTGTACAGACAGTAATATTCTACTTTTAATCCATTTCTGCAGCATCTTTACTCCCTCAGTTTGCTCGCAGCCTACTAAGTCATCTTTGACTCCATCTTTGGGACAGTTTAAGCCACTCCACAGCATCCCATGCCATTACCATTCTCCACACAGTGGCATAACATCTGTTGACTAGAGATGTAGCTAAGACTGCTGAATATAGCACCACAGAAACACCGTACACAGTCTGGCAATTTCCGAGAAATGATGCTACAAATGAGAAGGATACTTTAAAATAAGCCCTTAGTGCAAGAAAATGCAGAGGTTCCTTTTCAAAACAAGTAAGTTACTGTGCCTCTGACCGTTCAAGATGATGCAAAATATCCTCTACTCGCTCGCTCACAAATGGGCAGGGGGTTTTATAACAGCAGATGGTTTAACAGAAGGTAAAGTACTCTAAACCAAGGTTGGGTGAGGTTCATTCTGATCTGTGACTGAAGTGAACTATTCACAAGCTGTCTTTCTCACTGGAAGCAGTAAATATCACTAGGTTGCATAAAATAATTCACAGCTGTAGCCCACTATGCTGTCTGCCTGTTCTGAAGCACGCAGGTTTTTTTCATAGTGCAGCAGACCACTTTCTCAAACTGACACATCCAAAGTGAAGCCTGGAGATGAGGCCCTTTCCTGAGATCTCCCCAAACATAGTTCATACAATTATAGGTTCATAGGTTTATAGGTTGATACTATGCTATTGGCCCTAGGGCCTGTACAAGCCTAGCCATAACAATTCCCTGGCTATTTCTTCCCACAATATTGACTTTGTTCAAAGATAATTCTCTATGCAGAATATACAGAGACAATGCACACATCTTCAATGATCACAGTTAGAAGATAACTTTTAGTTTAATAAATCTATTACGTTCAAAGTGTATATCTATTCCTTACGTTTCCACTTGAATGGAAAATGATGCTAGAAGTATGGTGTATTACTTATGAGCCTCTAAGGAAATTGTCTTCTCAAGTAATTTTCTCTCAGGTTTCATCAAAACAAATAAGCATAGTTTGTAGAAAACAGATTACATTATGGCATTAAATTTTGCACTTTTTTCCTAATTACATAAATTAGGAGGTGGATGTTAGCGTATAACATAAAATACTCTTTTCACATATTAAAGAAATTATAAATAGTAAGTTCTTAGTGCTGCTAAAATCAGTGCTACACAAGCAAACTAAATGAAGTTTTTAAATTAATATTTAACAATAATACATGTAGCATTAAATGTTATGTTTTTTTTTATATAGTCTACCATTCCTAATCAAAACCCGTAAGTTCTTATCACAGCTCCTCAGTCATTATGGCACAAAACCCACTGATCCAAGCATACAAGCAAGTTACTGTTTTGAACAATAAAGCAAAAAGAAAAAAACAAGTATTTTTATAGAGGGGCACACTTCCTCTGCTCTTCTCTTACTCCACTCCGCCTTATTTATATATTCTGACTGAGATATGTAAGATCACAGTGGCTTGGAAAAGTGCAATTATTCAAGAAAAAAAAAGATTCTGTCTTTCTTTTAGGACAATGCAGTCTCAGACCAACATAATGCTAAATGTTTTTAAGCTGACACACTCAACTGCAATATGTAATTTGTAAAAAAAAAAAAAAAAATTAGAAGACACACTCAGGGATTCAAAATGAGCCCAGACACTCACAGCAAGGGCTGCAGTAAAAATATTATATTTCCTCAATGTGATATTTTTCAACTCAGAGACACTTGAGCCGCAATGAGAAAAGACCTCATTAATGGCTAAACTGCATGTTTCTGAATTGCTAACTAAATTGTTAACTACCATGAGTACACACCAACACATTCCTGCAGTAGTTAACAATGGAAGCCATTGCATTGAGTTGGCATAATCACTCACACACACACACACACACACACACACACACATATGCGCGCGCGTACGCACACACACATACACACACACACACACACACACACACACACACACACACACACACACACACACACACATATATCACAGCCCATACTTATCCATGAGTTGTCAGAACATCCTCAATGTCTGCTTTTTTTCCTGACCTTGGAAATCATGGATAATTACAGTGAGGCAATAATGCCAGACATTACAGTTTCATACTTCTTATGTAGTAAGTATAGCAATACTTAGTAGTATAGCAAGGATGGGCTGAAAGGGGCAGCTGCCCAGGGACAAGGAGTTAGGGGTCATGATCGGTTGATCCTGATCATGATAGCTCTTTAGTGCACATCAACTTTTAAATGCCAGTATTGCAACTGTGGACAAAGCTGAGGGCTGTAGCCCTCCATATGTGGTCTAAACTGTAGCATCTGCTTACTAGCCCCTAGCATTTTACTACATTTTAAAAGAAAAAAATGTTTTCATTTCCTTTAAGACAAATCTGCGTCTATATTATCTTGTCGAAAGATGACAATATTGAACGGCTAAAACATCGAAAATGCCGTACATCGAAACGGTTCTTGTGAGGGGCTATGCCCCCCACACCCCCTGCTAATTATATATACCAACTCCGAGATCACACTACAGTGAGGAAAGAGCAAATTTT
This sequence comes from Protopterus annectens, assembly GCF_019279795.1. Lineage (NCBI taxonomy): Eukaryota > Metazoa > Chordata > Ceratodontiformes > Protopteridae > Protopterus > Protopterus annectens. The sequence goes on along the minus strand of NC_056746.1, from coordinate 263,641,660 downwards.
CTCATCCCCACTGTACCATGATCCCACAACAACACTTTCGATGTACGGCATTTTTGATGTTGTAGCCATTCGATATTTTCAAAATGCGATATTGTGAAGTACACCCGACAAATCTGAGTACCGTAGTGCTCCATGTGCTGTCAGTTGTAGCAATTGCTTGCTACAAATGCAATAAGCAATTTACTACAGTGTAAACTGAAGTTTTGCTTTTTTCCCCCATGTATAACTTAACTGCTTTAGCTCATTGTTCCTTGAGCATAAGCTGTAGCAAGTGCTTGTTAAAAATATAGCAAGTATTTTGCTTGGAGCTTTTTCCCCTCATTTTTTTTTTTTTTTTTTGTCGAAGGAGGGTCAGGGTAGGGCACAAAAGTGGTACCTGATTTTTTTTTCCTCTCTCCTAAATGATACTGAGGGCACCAGGTCAGGGAATGGCCTCAGACACTGTATGAGTCAGCTACACCTCTGAGCCCATCCCTCTCACCTGTATTGTAAAATAAAAGTAGTTACACCATCTTATTAGTTAGTATAGTCAAGGTTGCAGGGTTCAAAGCCTAGTTCTATTGTCCCCCAACCATATCTTTACAGTTATCCCTGGTGACTAGTGGCACCTTGTACCACATCTTTGCATTTATTCCTGGTGTCTATGGGTCCCCGACACAGAATGTGGCAGGATTTTCTCATTAGTCTAGGCGAAAGTAAAGGTATGATAGACTTCCAACACACAGAATACACATGAACTCATTAATACATGCATATGCACACATGCACAGGCACACACAAACATACACAGACACGCACACGCACACATGCACAGACACACACACACACACACACACACACACAGGCGTGCGCGCACGCACACACACACACACACACACACACACGCACACACACACACACACACACACACACAAACACACATGCAGACATATATCACAGCCCCTACTTATCTATGAGTTGTCAGAACATCCTCAATGTCTGCTTTTTTTCCTGCCCTTGGAAATCATGGATAATTACAGTGAGGCAATAATGGCAGACATTACAGTTTCATACTTCTTATGTTAAACCTGTTGTTCGATTAAATTTTTAAGTAACTGCGAGTCACATTTCAGAAATGTTCCATGGTGTCATCTATTGTCCATCCAGACTTTGTTCTGAAGCTCCACAGCCCCCCAGCATACCCTCCATCCAGTAGTATAGCAAGGATGGGCTGAAAGGGGCAGCTGCCCAGGGACAAGGAGTTAGGGGTCATGATCGGTTGATCCTGATCATGATAGCTCTTTAGTGCACATCAACTTTTAAATGCCAGTATTGCAACTGTGGACAAAACTGAGGGCTGTAGCCCTCCATATGTGGTCTAAACTGTGGCATCTACTTACTAGCCCCTAGCATTTTACTACATTTTAAAAGAAAAAAATGTTTTCATTTCCTTTAAGACAAATCTGCGTCTATATTATCTTGTCGAAAGATGACAATATCGAATGGCTAAAACATCGAAAATGCCGTACATCGAAACGGTTCTTGTGTGGAGCTGTGCCCCCCACACCCCCCACTAATTATATATACCAACTCCGAGATCACACTACAGTGAGGAAAGAGCAAATTTTCTCATCCCCACTGTACCATGATCCCACAACAACACTTTCGATGTACGGCATTTTTGATGTTGTAGCCATTCGATATTTGCAAAATGCGATATTGTGAAGTAGACCCGACAAATCTGAGTACCGTAGTGCTCCATGTGCTGTCAGTTGTAGCAACTGCTTGCTACAAATGCAATAAGCAATTTACTACAGTTTAAACTGAAGTTTTGTTTTTTTCCCCATGTATAACTTAACTGCTTTAGCTCATTGTTCCTTGAGCATAAGCTGTAGCAAGTGCTTGTTAAAAATATAGCAAGTATTTTGCTTGGAGCTTTTTCCCCTCATTTTTTTTTTTTTGTCGAAGGAGGGTCAAGGGTAGGGCACAAAAGTGGTACCTGATTTTTTTCCTCTCTCCTAAATGATACTGAGGGCACCAGGTCAGGGAATGGCCTCAGACACTGTATGAGTCAGCTGCACCTCTGAGCCCATCCCTCTCACCTGTATTGTAAAAAAAAAAGTAGTTACACCATCTTATTAGTTAGTATAGTCAAGGTTGCAGGGTTCAAAGCCTAGTTCTATTGTCCCCCAACCATATCTTTACAGTTATCCCTGGTGACTAGTGGCACCTTGTACCACATCTTTGCATTTATTCCTGGTGTCTATGGGTCCCCGACACAGAATGTGGCAGGATTTTCTCATTAGTCTAGGAGAAAGTAAAGGTATGATAGACTTCCAACACACAGAATACACATGAACTCATTAATACATGCATATGCACACTTGCACATGCACACACAAACATACACAGACACGCACACGCACGCATGCACAGACAGACAGACACACACACACACACACACACACACACACACAGACACACACATAGACACACACACACACACACACACACACACACACACACACACACACACACACACACAAACACACATGCAGACATATATCACAGCCCCTACTTATCTATGAGTTGTCAGAACATCCTCAATGTCTGCTTTTTTTCCTGCCCTTGGAAATCATGGATAATTACAGTGAGGCAATAATGGCAGACATTACAGTTTCATACTTCTTACGTTAAACCTGTTGTTCGATTAAATTTTTAAGTAACTGCGAGTCACATTTCAGAAATGTTCCATGGTGTCATCTATTGTCCATCCAGACTTTGTTCTGAAGCTCCACAGCCCCCCAGCATACCCTCCATCCAGTAGTATAGCAAGGATGGGCTGAAAGGGGCAGTTGCCCAGGGACAAGGAGTTAGGGGTCATGATCGGTTGATCCTGATCATGATAGCTCTTTAGTGCACATCAACTTTTAAATGCCAGTATTGCAACTGTGGACAAAGCTGAGGGCTGTAGCCCTCCATATGTGGTCTAAACTGTAGCATCTGCTTACTAACCCCTAGCATTTTACTACATTTTAAAAGAAAAAAATGTTTTCATTTCCTTTAAGACAAATCTGCGTCTATATTATCTTGTCGAAAGATGACAATATCGAATGGCTAAAACATCGAAAATGCCGTACATCGAAACGGTTCTTGTGTGGGTCTGTGCCCCCCACACCCCCCGCTAATTATATATACCAACTCCGAGATCACACTACAGTGAGGAAAGAGCAAATTTTCTCATCCCCACTGTACCATGATCCCACAACAACACTTTCAATGTACAGCATTTTTGATGTTGTAGCCATTCAATATTTTCAAAATGCGATATTGTGAAGTACACCCGACAAATCTGAGTACCGTAGTGCTCCATGTGCTGTCAGTTGTAGCAACTGCTTGCTACAAATGCAATAAGCAATTTACTACAGTTTAAACTGAAGTTTTGTTTTTTTTCCCCATGTATAACTTAACTGCTTTAGCTCATTGTTCCTTGAGCATAAGCTGTAGCACGTGCTTGTTAAAAATATAGCAAGTATTTTACTTGGAGCTTTTTTCCCCTCATTTTTTTTTTTTTTTTTTTATCAAAGGAGGGTCAAGGGTAGGGCACAAAAGTGGTACCTGATTTTTTTCCTCTCTCCTAAATGATACTGTGGGACACCAGGTCAGGGAATGGCCTCAGACACTGTATGAGTCAACTACACCTCTGAGCCCATCCCTCTCACCTGTATTGTAAAAAAAAAAGTTGTTACACCAACTTATTAGTTAGTATAGTCAAGGTTGCAGGGTTCAAAGCCTAGTTCTATTGTCCTCCAACCATATCTTTACAGTTATCCCTGGTGACTAGTGGCACCTTGTACCACATCTTTGCACTTATTCCTGGTGTCTATGGGTCCCCGACACAGAATGTGGCAGGAGTTTCTCATTAGTCTAGGAGAAAGTAAAGGTACAATAGACTTCCAACACACAGAATACACATGAACTCATTAATACATGCATATGCACACATGCACAGGCACACACAAACATACACAGACACGCACACGCACACATGCACAGACACACACACACACACACACACACACACACACACACACACACACACACACAAACACACCTACAATATCCCCTGTCTAAACCCCTACTGTGACTTCCCAGACAGTCATACAAACACACACAGGCACTCAAACATGTACAAATACAGATATGAATGCTTGCACACACACAAAACTACCTGACCACTAAACTCCCCATCCCTTACCTCTCCTGTGATGTTTGAACCCGAGCTTTTGGCCATGTTCATTAACACAAGCAGCCAGGAGTGATTTTCTGAATCACTTGGCTGTGTAAAAGCCTTACCTCAGTACCAGGGAGAGCATGACTAATTAGTATAATACTCTCTCCCCCAGAGTACCTCAGCAGCACTTAGTATGGCCACAGAGACAGTCCACTACACCGCTGCTTGTCTTCATCTTGCAGCACCATGGCAGGGCTGTCTTTGAATCAGAAATGGTTACTGTAAGATGTACACCTCTTGATAGCATTTCTGAATCTGCCCCACAATCTCAAGCAATTACACTCCTGCTATCAAAAAACACAGACGTATTGAGCAGCAAAAAAGAAGCCTTTACTGTTAACAATGCGTCTCTTTAAGGTCTTTATCTTGGTCTAGCATTAAACTCAGTTTCCCAAATAATACTACTAATAATACTAATAATACTATTGACATTATAATAATAATACTAGTAATACTACTGACATTATTATATGAGAGCACTGCATATTTCCACACATTATTGATACTCACAGCTTAGTTTGTTCTCTTCAGCCTATCATTTTACTGATACAGGCACCAGTGGAACTCCCACGGTTATGCTTTTTGCAGTTTGAAATTAATCCACCCCAAAGGGAAGTATTTGCTCCACAAAATAAAACTTTTGCAAACAGTAGACATGCGGTGCAGAAAAGATTATAAAGTTGCAGCATGAACAGTTTTCTAATATAGGTCTTCAAACACTCCTACCGAAAAATAAGCTTTATTGTAACAAAGTCAAAATTTTACCTATGCAAAATCAAATACCTTTTTGAAGAAGCAATCGATTCCATTGCAGTTTGTGTCATCGTCCCCCCCCCCCCCCCCAACAATGAACGTTTCATCAAAATAAGCATTTGTTAAGTTAGGATTCCAACACTTTTAAACCCAAGCACTAAATAAATTTATCATTCTTATCTCAAATTTCTTTAAATACTTTTCCGTCTATTGAGTTCCGGATAAAACAGATAATACAGAATATTTCACAGCAGTCAACAGATGTGGGCAACTGTTCACTCACACCACTATGGGGACCTGCTCTGCCTATTCTTAGAATTTTCATAAACAGATTTCCATTTCATAATCACAGTGTGACAAAACAACTGCACACAGTGGTATTACTTCAGTAGAATTCTCCAAAATATAAACCTATGACACACCAAGAATAATAAACAAATGGAAATCCTTGCTGAAATCAAATTTTCTATTTATCTTTCTGTTTTTGCACCTACTTTTCCCTACCTTCCTGTCCCAACAACTGACAAGAGATGGATGCAATAACAGAACATCAGTCACTCATGTAAGTGACATAACCCCTCCCCCCCGACAGAAGTATCATCCTTGCAGGCAAACACCTCTCATCCAGTCTGCACTGGAGACTCTCTGTGTGATGCTCCCCTAAGGCATCCCTCTCCCCCCTCGAGGACATACAAACCATGAAGAATGTGATCACCCCCCCCCCCCGTCTCTTCAACACCCAGACCTCTAGTCATCAGTGGTTCGAGCAGCTACACTGCCTCTCTGCCAGCAGGCCAGATTTGGAATCAAATGACTATAAACAACGAAGAAGCAACAGCCTGCAAGATGTAGAAACAAATGCAAATTCCAGGTCAGGAAAAAAGCACACACTGTCTAGGGCCTTGGGTTGAAAGAGGCATTCTTCTGGAATATGAACTCCTGTTAATTCTCTATTTGCAATCCAAATTAAATCAAAAATAATTTTCATCCTGTCATCAAGTTCCATAAATATAATAACAGCTACATATAGCCAACTGTATTTCAAGTTTAATGTTAATATTCAGAACACTCAACAACTGTTTGTTCATGTTAGTTCATGTTAAACATGAACAAATGAATACACTCATGCAGCAAAATATGAACTATAAAAATTCAAAATGGTATTTCAAAACCAAAACAAACTGTATCTAAAAGTGAATATATAACTTTTGGAAATACATTTTATTTTATAATACACACTTTACTCTAATAAAGGTTAATGGCGAAGAGCCAGGCTCAACAATCTACACAACCACAAATGTGCAGGCTCAGAGGTTCTTGGACATTGTCAGTACTAATGCTCTGGACACACCGACAAAGGGCTCAGATATCCTGAACATAGTACTCCCTAACATGGGGGAGCATTGCTAAATCAGTCACTTTTAAAATAATTATAAGACCAGACACCCCATCAAGCTAAAAATGCTTAATAATTTTCCCAAGACAAATTACCTCCTACTAAGTGATGGCATAAGATTTTCAAAGCTCCCCCACACCCAGGAAATATGGAACAACACCCTGTATAATCACTTAAGCTTCCGTATAGAACTGCCTGTGCCAGGCATGATTAAACCCGGGTCTTGCCAGAAAAACAAGCCACTCTGCTGAACCCCTGCAATAAACAGGCTATACGACAAAATAAAGGAACTAATGCCCAAAAATAAGTGGGAACTGGCTCAGCAGGTAAAGAAACCCCTCACTAATCTAAACAAACAAATTAGAGATCTTGCTAAGTCCTACAAAACAAACTACTAAGCAAGCATAGCCTCCCTAGCTAAGGAAAATCACAAGACATTTTTTAACTACGTTTGAAATCTTACTGAGAATTTCCAGCTATGCACAGAGCTGTTTGTGGATGGCAGCACCCATACTCAACCAGAGGAAATTGTCAACCTGCTAGGTGACACATCTGAATCAAACTTCACTCCCCTGTCCCCATCTGTTATCCCCCAAAGTATACCTGACTCCATTCCTAAGCCTACTATCTCAAGAGAGTAGGTCAACTCTGTGCTGTCTAAGGCCAAAAACATGGCATCAAAGGGACCAGACAGGATCCCAGGTTGCCTTTTAAACAATTTAAAACATGACCTAGCAGATCCACTTGAATCCCTATTCAACCACAGCCTTTGGACAGGCTGTGTTCTGGCAGAATGGAGGAGAGCAACAGTCATCACACTGCACAAAGGGGGACCATCAACTGACCCAGGGAATTATAGACCCATAAGCCTGACTAGCCTCATATGCAATGCTATGGAAAGAATCATTATGGACCTTATCAATAAGGATATAGGTAATCTCCAGACTCTGGACTCAACCCAGTTTGGATTCATTAAGGGTCGATCATGTCTGTTAAACCTGTTTGACTTCTTCAAGAAGGTCACCACGGCTATGGATGATGGAAGGAATTTGCATACCATCTGCCTTGACCTAGCCAAGGCATTTGACACAATAACCCACTCAGGCATTATAGAAAAGCTGTCTCAAATGGGGATTAACTACCACATCACTAGGTGGGTAGCCAAATGGCTCTCTGACAAGGCACAAAGTGGGTGAATTCACCTCAAGCAAATGACTAGTCACCAGTGGCATATCACAAAGTTCTGTGCTGGTCCTTTACTGTTCAGAATTTATTTCTCAGAAGTCCAGACAATCATGGATGGCCTGTGGTTGACCAAGTTCACTGACTCCAAATTGGGAGCAATCATTGATTTCCCAAATGATACTATTAAACTCCAGAAAGTATTTACACAGACAAATGATTGCTTGCCAAGCCATGGATTGAATCTAAATGCAAAAAAATGCATAATTATTCCCTTTGCAAAAGCTAACACCCCTGCTAATTACAATATTAACAGCACCCCCTAAGATTAGACCCAGTGATATGTGATCTGGGTACTCAGGTTGTTAGCAATCTGAACTTCTTGGTGTTAGTCTCAGTCACGGCACAGACTCACAAAACATACCCACCTCACACACCTGTCTCACAGTCTGCACAAAGCACTCCTGTAGACTCACACACACACATGCACACAGACACACACACACACAAACACACACACACACACACACACACACACACACACACACACACATATGCACACACATGCTCACACAAACACACGCACGCACACAAACGCACGCACACGCGCGCACACACACATGCACACGCGCACACACACATACACATGCGCGTGCGCACACATGCACGTGCGCACGCACACACATGCACACACACATGCGCGCGCACATAAATGTGCACACATGCACACACACACACACACACACACACATGCACACACATGCACACACATGCTCACACAAACACACACACGCACACAAACAAAAGCACACACACGGACGCGCACATGCACACACACACACACACACACACGCGCGTGCGCACATACACATGCACATGCGCACACATGCACACACATTCACACACACACATGTGTGCGCACATAAATGCGCACACATGCACACACACACCACACACACACACACGCACGCACACACATGCACATGCACACACATGCACATGCGCACATACACACACACATGCACACATATACACACACACACATGTGCATGCACACACACACACACACACACACACACACACACACACACACACAAACACATGCGCATGCACACACATGCACACGCACACATACACACACACATGCACGCGCGTGCGCACACACACACACACACACACACACACACACACACAGACCTACATGCACACACATACACACACACACATATATACACACACACGCACACACACAGACAACCCCCCTAAAACATACAAAAGCAATGCAAACCTTGCTCTGAATCATTTAAACACATCCCCAACTACAACAAGCATTTATTCACTCACTGCAATACTTACTGCCATAAACAAATGCACATACACTAAGCTGACCTACCACTACTTCCATCATTTGCTCGACCAAACACTCCTATCCCTGTAATCATGAAGTACTCAACTAGTGCATACACCGTGCACTTGCACTTCCACACTTCTGTGCACAAACTTGACTGCATCAAGCCCTTCTACCCCTAACTCCACTAAGCAGGTAACCATTTAAAAACAAAATACCCCAAAATAACCTATCTGTCACTCAGTAAAATCCCTACCTGACAAACACCACTCAGGCCATAAAACCCACGTGCAAATATACACCAGCCTCCCCCCAGTACATATGTTTCACCTCTCTACAAGAAAATAGACTGGGATTTAGACACAATTACTGCCTAGCATGCCACTGATTAGTAGTTATGTGAAGGCTGTGGGGACGCAAAGATAATGTGTAATGCATGCCTTCTAAGCTGTGTGCTCCCATGTGAAGAGAACTTATGTATATTAACATTGGACAAACATGCAATGCTCTTCCATGAATCTCAGCTCTAGAATGCTCTCCTATTTTGATAGAGTCCAATCTCTGTAAAGTGACAAGTCTGTACATGGGTATACTGTTGACAAATTCATATACTCAATGTATATGTGTAATTTAGGAGAGGGTATATTTGGCAAGTGTTAGTTGAGGAGCGGTCTGTCAGACAGACCTTAATATTTCAGCATACATCATTACATACTCTACACAATAGCAAAAAAAAAAAAAAAAAAAAGATAAAAATGACTGCAATATGACTCCAAAATATACAAATGTGGCACTCCATTCTGTGGCTTTCCATTTATACTAAACAAGAATAAAGATACAAACACAAAAAAAGGTTTTGGCTTTTCAACCAGTGTATAATAAATAAAGTGTATACAAGCAAATTAAAATGTATTAACATTTAAATGATAGTATTCAATGCAGCCATGTAAAATATTCATAATTATTACTTTTATTTATTTATTTGTTAAACATTACAGCAATATTTTTTTGTCCCAAGAGCACTATTCCAACATGTACTGTTATGGCTATCTTACATAGCATCTAGCAGAGATTACACCAACACTGAAACATATAAATTAATAACTAAATCATCACAAATAATGCTACACTTACAATGCCACACTACCAAGGTGTGTGATTCAATATGTAGTGTTAGCATTTGTAATATGAAGTGTTTTCTTTTGTTAAATGGTTCTAATTCCCAATATCTTCCAAATAAACAGACTACAAATTGTTCAAAGTATCATTTTAACATTTAATATTATTTATTTCAGTCCTTATAGCCAAGCACTGTGCAAAGACTAAAAACAGAGATATTTAACACTATTTTGCAGACTCCCTGGCCTCTCTTTCCTTTGCCCCTTCCACCATTGCCTGGTTTAAAAACTATCTGTGACATAGGCAGCAATCAGTTCAATGGCAAGGCATACAATGTCCTTTACTCCCAACTATGATAGGCATACCACAAGGCTCAATTTTAGGCCCACTACTCTTCTCCATATTTACCAACAATCTACACACCTCCGGCCAGCATGCCTCCCTTATACAGTATGTTGATGATTCAACTCTTATCCGCTCTGCTCCATCACTTTCCACTCTACAACAACTCACACAAGAATCCTTCAGTTCTGTAGAAAGCTGGATTACTGATATCCAACTAATCCTAAACCCCAATATGACAAAATTGCTACTTTTCACCCCAACAAATCTATACCTACCCCCCTATCCCTTTCAATCTCTTCCAAATATGGTACCATCATATCACCCTCTGACCATACCAAACTCCTCGGTGTAGAAATTGATGATAACCTACTCTTTGATGTCCATATCTCACAAACCATAAAAAGTCCACAAAAAATGGGAACCTTATATAGGCATAAACAATTCCTCTCAGAACAGGCACGGATCACTCTAGCCCAAACCCATCTACTCTCCACTCTAATGTATGCCACGCCAATTCTTACCCAAGTCAGAAAACCTGATCTCACCAGACTTGAATCATGTTACAATAAAATTGCCAAGTTTGCTAATAACTCCACCTTCAGAACCCATCACGGTCAATCTCTAAGGGAACTACAATTGTTAGAACTTCCCCAGCTACTCAATTACCACCAGCTAGTCATTGCCTTTAATATTGCTAGACATCCTGAAAAAAAAAAACAGCACTAAGCCAGTTACTTTCTCCATACAGAACTAGTCATCCTCTCCGATCTACTGAGAAATCCCTCTTCTGCATCTCTAAAGCTAACAACAACTCAGAGAAAGCTCTTTTTTCTCATGCATAGCTAGATCCTGGAATAACCTCCTCGCTTCTCTGACCTCTGCTCCCACTAACACACATTTCAAAAATGCTCTCAAATCACATGTTATAAATACATGGCTATGTCCATGCATCACATGAATTTCACAATCTCAGCACACTTTACACCTTCCTTCATGCTATTTCTACTGAATATATGCTACAGTTAGGTATTTTACTGTCAACTTGAAATTGTATAATATATCCTGTCTAATCATACAATTGTTTTATTTTTTTTATTCTATCTCACTAATCCAATATTAAAGCCTTGATGTATGAGACTCTCTATCTTTGTAAATTTGCTGTTGTATTGTTTATTGTTTAGACTGGATTGTATGAGACTTTTTTTATGTCTGCACTTACTTCAATTATCACTGTTATATTATTGTTTGTATTACCATGTTGATGTTAATCTAATTGTGGAGCATTTCTCCCCAGGCCTCCGCTGTAAATGGACCTGTGTCCAGTCGGACTATCCCAGTAAACAAATGTAAAATAAAATAAATAAAAAATAAATAGTAACATCTGTCAAAACTGCAAAGAGGAATATATATTAGTTTGCCTAGTATTCTTATAGTAATGAACAATAACAACATTTTAAGCAACTACAAGATTTATCAGGAACCATCTTCTAGCATGTTTGTTGTATTAAATATTACTTTCCTTTCTAAAAACATCACCCAGATTCCTTAATTACTCTCACTTCTGAAATAGTTGATTTTTGGGGAGTTTATTTGATACATTAGGCTGCCAGGCTCAAAATATCTTTAGATAAAATTGTTCTTGTATCTGCAAACTTTGAGGGATGTTCCATCACTTTTATTTCCCTATTGAATGTTTAACTAATAGGTCAGCCGTATCTACTGCATGCACTATGCTCCTGACTTCTTCCAGAAAACAAGAACCAATAATCTATTTTCTTAAGTTAGCATATTAGAAATTTACTGATTTTTTTATTCAGTGGATCCAATACAAATGTCATATCCCCCCTCTCAGTAACTGACTAATGAAGCTGTGAGCAGGGAATTACAGTTAGAATGCAAACATGATAACTGTGGGCTGTCTCAAGTTCATAAATTGCACGCACACCTACATTCAGGCTGGAAAAAAAAGATGTACCTGTGGCAAAGAGAGATAATGAGCTTTGACTGTGTGATGTAGGTGCAATAGCCTGATGGCTCAGTCCCAGAGATGTTTAATTGTTAACAGTTGGCCATGCAGCCTAATGGATAAGGCATCTCACCTTGGATCAGAAGATTTTTTCGGGAATCCCTGGTGGTCTAGTGATTAGGATTTGGCACTCTCACTGCCAAAGCCCTTGTTCAATTCCTGGTCAGAAAATTTCAGCAGAGTGGGATGTTGGCGTATTGGTTAAGATATTTACTCTACAGACACAAAGTACAGCATTTGATTCTAACATGGCATAATTGGATAGGCTTACAATGGCCCACAAGGGCAGTTAGCATAGTACTAATCTATGAACCTATGGAAGGTACACATGGAATACAAACTCCTTTAAGTTCAGAACATATTTCTTGTAACCTACCCATATGTTTACTATTTGCTTAAATGTTAATATGACCCTGCTTACTGCTTATTGGAAGATAATACCACAATCTAAGAACAAATTGTTACAAGCCTCATTCCCTTATGTGTGTTATTTGTAGAAATCAACTGAGGCAAGAGTGTCTACTATTCCTCTAATTTGCCAGAACCTCAAGTCCTAAAAATGCTTGACAGAAGGAATCCATCTGCATTTGAAATGCTGTACAAAACTTAACTCTTATGAATACTTAAGATAAATTATATGGCTTCAGTTTAACTAATTTGTCAGGATATGAATATACTTTCTTCTGGACCATCTCAACCATTCTAATCTCACAACAAGATATATATATATATATATATATATATATATATATATATATATATATATACAGAATGATAGGTTATACTTCAATAATAGTGGGGTTAAGGACCTACACAATGTATATTATGTAAGAGAGTCCATTGTTACCATAGTCCATAACACTAAGTACAACAATTTGTCCCTCACCAATGATTCTGGACTGAAAAAGGGCAGTTTGTCACTAAACTGTTTTCCTAAAATTTTTATGTCACTAACTTTTGACATAAGCTGCTCATCCAGGCAGAGTAGAAGCCTTATCTTGATGGGTCTAAAGTGCATAACTTTATATTTACTTACATTAAATTTCAGTCACATATTTCTAGCCCAGATTTTTATAGAGGTTAAATAACTGCTAACCCTATTCAGATCATTAGCTAATACAAACAAACAATCCAACTTACTATCATCAGTAGTTTTTGAATTCCGATACCTATACATTTCAGGGAAAGATAAAAATATATAACTAAGGAGAAATTGTCCAAAGAATGATCTCAGGGATATTCCAGATGTAGCCCTTGTCCATGTTGATATATTGCCCAAGATGATTACACGTTTTATCAGTTAACCAGTTTCTTATACATCTGACAAGATTAGGCTTAGCCTATATCTAGTTTTCTCATGTAAGGCAGAGTGTCAATCTGTTGTAACTGATAGACCATACTCCATGCCAGATTGTTCATTTCATAAAAATATTCTAACTGTTAATGTTGACCGACTGATAAAAAATGCTGTGTGACATCTAACAAAGGACTGTATGAGTTTTTCTTGAAAATTTTGGTTATATATTGCACACTAGCAGGGAATCACCTGCATGTGCTTTAGTTTATGCAGACTTGAAATCTTTTTAACAAAAAACAAAAGGCCAGAAATTCACTGCGTGTTTAAGTGTCACTAAAGAGACAATTAACCCATGAAAAAAACATGGGAAACGTGCAGCCTAGAAGTATCTATCTCTCACATAGAACAAAAACCACCAGGCCAAGCAGATTTCTTAAAACAAAAAACAAAATGGAGTAGGTAAAACAGAAAGCAGCTCTCTTAGTCACAGGCAAAAGATATAGGATTACTTTCCTCATCTAACATGGAATCACCAACAGTACTTTAGTTTATGCAGGTTTGAAATCTTTTCAGCAAAAGACCGAAATTTTTGGCTTTATCCTGATTTCTTGTGCTTAAAGGTTGAGAGATATGCTGCCACCCATAGCTGGGAAGTCAATCAAATGGCACAAACTTTTGTATCACAGTTAAATCAGTAAATGTACAATATTTAATTCATAGATTTATGTAACAAAACTTTTACATACTTGACATATTAATGTCTTTACTACACAGTCTATAAAAAATATACTAATCTATACCTCAGATTTTAAATCCAGTGCCATATCTACAATCGAGAAAAGTGTAATAATTCATTGCATACACTTTCTCTAATAATAATAATGTTATTAATGTGCATGGATTTAGGGTCTATATCACAAAGTCAAAATGTCGTAATATCGAACACCTAAAGATCAACAAATATTCATCGAAACACATTTGCGTGATTTGATTAATGCTTACAGGGCAAAGATGTAGTTGGCCAACTACACAATGTTGCCCTTTCCTCCACTGTAGTGCAATCTCGGAGTTGGTATATTTAGTTAGGGGGGTGTGGGGGGCACATCCCCCAACATGGGTGGGTTTGTTTTAGGTTTAGTTAATTCTTTTGTATTGCGGGGCAAGTGCTTGTTTGCCATGTAAGTATTCATCGATTCGCAGAAATGCATTTCAATGAATACTTGTCTATCTTTAGGTGTTCGATATTACGATGTTTCGATGTTGTAATATAGACCTTGGATTTACAATTTTTGTCACATGCTTGTAGCATTAACACAATGTTTTGTTTTCAACAGTTCGTAATGATACTGGCAAATGAGGGCAACAGCACTGTCTCAACCCCCCTTTCCAGTAGAAATTTCCTTATCCAGAAAAAAATCAGTG
The DNA here is from genome assembly GCF_019279795.1 of Protopterus annectens. Taxonomy (NCBI): domain Eukaryota; kingdom Metazoa; phylum Chordata; order Ceratodontiformes; family Protopteridae; genus Protopterus; species Protopterus annectens. The sequence continues at coordinate 263,626,499 of NC_056746.1, read as the reverse complement.
TCGAAAGAATCAGTAATTACTCTCCAAATCAAAGGTTACATTTAGCGTGCAAATTGCCCCTACCCCATTCAATACACCTTTCCTAAAAAACTGCTCCCAAAAGTGACTCCCACCTCATGTAGCATAAGAATATACAGATTTTATATAGTTTTGCTTCATCCTTTACTGTGTGCTGACCATCGTCCTGCTGATAGTACCCATTCAATACCCCTTCAATGGGGATAAAAGCTAGCTGGGACAGGCTATCATTAAGACAGAAATCACAGATTTTATTCCTTAAGCCCTTCCACCATGGCCCCTTAATGGCTGATGGACACACTCTCTACTGTGAGTCCCCTGCAGTCCCCTCCCTTACTATAGTATGATGTGCACAAAATTCTGCTTATACTGTTTAACATCAAATAATACCTAACATTCCCATGTTAATAAATAATCCTTTGTATTCCACTTGGAAAGGGAGTAGTGGTTCCAGCCATATATTTCAATTACTGCAGTTCAATGTATGTATTTCAGACAGCTACACATGCAAATGTACTCACAAGTGTATGTAACAGTATTTATAAATTCTTCAAGTGTTTTTAGGTGGTAATATCATCAGTACATATATATATATATATATATATATATATATATATATATATATATATATACATATATATATATATATATATATATATATATATATATATATATATATATATATATATATATATATATATATATATATGGGTCTACTTTGAAAGACCGACACGCTACTTCGCCGACACAAAAATCACCGACGCCAGATAACCGACAACACACAAAACCGTCAATGCAAAACACCGAACACCATAACACCGACACACCGAACGTAAACAACACATCACACTACATAGCATACCCACTAGCCCTAAGCCCTAACCCAAACCCTAACCCTGAGGTCCGACACTATCGCACACTCACCCTACCTGCACCCTAACCCTAACTCACTTAACCCACCCCTAACCCCAAGGTCCGACACTATCGCACACTTCACCTGCCTGCACCCTAACCCTAACTCACTTAACCCACCCCTAGCCCAAGGTCCGACACTATCGCACACTTCACCTACCTGCACCCTAACCCTAACTCACTTAACCCACCCCTAGCCCAAGCTCCGACACTATCGCACACTTCACCTACCTGCACCCTAAACCTAACTCACTTAACCCGTCCCTAAACTACAGTCCCTCACTATCACACACTTACCTTACACGAACCCTAACTCCGACACTAACACACACTCACCTTTCCCACAGCCTAACCCGAAATCCCACAATATCGCACACTTACCTCACCGCTCCTAACGCCGTCACTGTCGCACACTTACCGAGTCACGATCGCACATTACCCTTGTCGGTCTTTCTGCTGTCGGCAAATCACCCTGTCGGTAAACTTATCTGTCGGTCGTTTGGTCTTCGTTTTCCACGTGTCGGGGAATCGTCGGTTCGGTCTTTTAAAGTAGACCCATATATATATATATATATATATATATATATGTGTGTGTGTGTGTGTGTGTGTGTGTGTGTGTGTGTGTGTGTATAAAACATCTCCTGATCACTAGCACACTCGACCATAAGAGTAGCACCCATATAATTATATGACTTAAGCACAAATTATAAAATCAGCAAGCATCAAACTGGTGAACATAACAGCTCTACTAAGCACACCAAACTGAATACCCTAAACAGCAGAACAAAACACTGAACACTAACAAAACACCTTTCAAAGAAAAATAACCACATAACAGTATTTGGAAGACACATGCCCCCCACAACCTCCACATTTATATATACCAATTCAATGGTCACACCAACTCAAACAAAGGCGAACTCTACATACATCAAGGAATCACGGCTGCCAAAAAATTATGAACTGCTGCAACAATGACTCCTAACAATAAAAACACAATCATAACAACAGCACTACACATCAAAACCTCCATACCAAAAATATCACTATCCCATATACCCCTCAAACACTATAATTAATATTTCTTATATTCACACAAGACAATTAAATCATCTGAGCATATGCTCTTTCTCTCAGACATACATAACAGTTTGACTTTAACTACTATATATATATATATATATATATATATATATATATATATATATACACACAAACACACACACACACATACACACACACACACACACACACACACACACACACAAACACACACACATATACACATGTGTATATGGGTCTACTTTAAATAAACCAACATCCAAACGTTCGACTTTCATATGGCCGAGACCATATGATCGAACATTTGAATGTTCGATAATGTGAAAAAAATAAATAAATAAATAAATAAACTAAACAGTGCTACACACCCTGCTATTTAAATATACCAACTCTGAGATCACACTACATTGGGGCAAAGGGAAATCTTCCCATTCTTCACTCTATGGAGGTCCCCATTCAGACCGTTCAAACTTTTAAAAGTTTGATCATATGGTCTTGGCCATATGAAAGTCTTGCTTTTAAAAGTTCGACCATCTGAACGGGACCCATATACAGACGCACACCCCACACATAGGAAAGGGGTCACCAAACTATATCATTCAAGAAGTAAGCCTTAGGATGAAAAGGAGTGTGCTGTAAATGCCCTTCTCACATAGTTGACTAAAACTCAAATTTTGTACTTATCCTTGCTCTTCTTTAAAGTCTGACTACCTGTGTAACATTTTAAAATACATTATCATCACCAAGTTGTACTTTTAGATTATACACTCTTTATGTTCCCCTTCTTTACTGTCTCACAAAGCTTATAATACACGAAAGGTTCAAATGTAGTAAAACTGCAGAATGTTTTTGGTTGACAATTGTTTTCTTATATAATCTATCATATGGACCAATTTTTCAGCTACCATTTCACATTGTGGTTTACCTAAGGAGGAGACCAAAGTATTATTAGATGTTTTATATAAACTGCTGTAACAGCAAAATATTTTCATGAAGCTAGTTTCTTGATCATGTTTTTCATTTTCTAAGCTTGCATATATGCCAAATATTACAATGGCTGAACAAATAGTCAGGAATATAATAGTTTCCTTTTAAAATATTAAAAGATTTGTTGAATAAAGACACTAGCAACTATATATATATATATATATATATATATATATATATATATATATATATATATATATATAAAACAAAAACAGCTTTATATTAATAAATCATAGATCACATTGAGTTACTAATTACGTACATATAAAACCCGAAGTTGATACAACACAGTTCAATCATTAATCTAAAATTCAACTTCACAAGAAACGCAAAAAATAAATGCAATGAGAGAAGGAAGAGAAAAGAATATTCAGCATAACTTACATCAACTACAAATATTATAGAATCTACATTGTACCAAACTTCACAATTCAAATAGTCAAAGTGCTGTCTTATACGGCTCCAAAAGCATACCAGTTTTAACCAGAATCTAAAATGTAACATTGTATTTCCAGCTGTCAAAATAATAGTCCCTATGTTCATTGCATAAAAGGTTTGAAATGAACAACTCCACAAAAAAGGTAGCAGAACGTTTCCACTTTCTGGTAATAACTTTTATTGCTACAGTTTTTACATAGTAGAGGTATTTGATCCATATATGACTCTAGCAGATCTTGTGGCATTAAATACTATGAAAAATATGTTCATTTAAAATATCTGAACATAATCAGTAAATGTCTTCAAAATTTACCCCAGCCTTTTATTATATTAATATGATCAATTAAGGTAATTGTTTTAGTAGTATCTTTGGTGCACCTGATGACCATAGAATTTGATCTTTGTTTATAAGACTAATTATAAAATATTTCATTCTTGTTGTTAATACAGACATAAAATATTATGATCTATGTTTAATAAGTATATGGGCCATTAAGAATTATAGTCAGAGACATAATTTTCTTTTAAATATAGGAATCATTGATGAGTATTTCCAAGAAGGAGGAATCACATGACATTCAATAACGTTATTATAGAATCAACAGAAAATATATTTTACTTGGTTAGGTAAAAAATCATAAAGTTCTGGAGAAATCCCATCTAAACCAGGGGTTTTATGATCTGGTAGTTATTTACCATATTTATCTAATTCTGATCATGAGATATTCTTAGTTAATTTATGCATACTCATCACTGGCAAATACCTACATCTATTTTTGGTGATATTAGTCAACACAAGTGAATTGCCTAAAGCCAATTTTACACCATTGTGTGGCAAACCCTGACACAGCATGCAGTCTGTGATCCATTTTCTCCTAATTTGAGGATAATGTGCACCACAAGTGATACCCAAAGAAGTTGGTCTGTACAACTCTCCCCCTTATAGGCTTCATCTAAAGTCTGTGCTGTTTGTTCCCACAACGCCATTGTCAGGTGAGTTTGAAGTTGAAATACATAATATGTTTTTATGTGGGAAGAACCCCACAGAGACACAGAGAGAACATGCAAACTCCATACAAGCACTGGCCAGAGGTCAAGATTGAAGCTTGAACCGTATACATGGGAGGTAAAGACCTTAACCATTATGCCGACTGGTCTCCCTATATAATAATCATATTTGTTAACCAGGTAAACCCACTTGACACACAGTTCCTTTCCAGGAGTGACCTGGGAGGAATTTCTGGTTACTTAATTTGCTCCGGATCACACAGGAAGCAAATGAGAGTTGAGGGAATCAAACCATGTACTTCAGGAACTAAAGTCTACAGTCTTATCCTTTGTGCCAACTACCTGACATATAAAATACTGGTGGGGAAATAGCTTGTAAAATGCAGCTGTGGTTCATTTCTATACATTTGGGCAAGACTTTTCCATATACTTTACCTAGTCACAAGCTGTGAAAAGTAAGTTACAGCAAAGAAAGCTAATAAGTTCTTTCAGGCACCAAAACCATTATCAAACAGGGAAAATGACAGAAAAAAATTATACTACATATAGTTCCCATTATCAGTGTAGTGACTTGGTCTTCCATAAATACAGATATTCTACAATTCACTTTATAGCTGCAGTATCAGCCCTGTCTGACCCTAGAGTGCACTCAGTTATTTATACTAGCAGGTAGTCAGATGCCAACAACTGTACTACACACATTTATGCAGCATAATAGACGTATCTGTGTATCATACTTTGCTTTGTCACTTTATGTCACTTACCCTATTAACCGATTCTTATCTTGATTAGCAGTTATACTACTACTAAGAGAAATGGAATGGACCAGCAAAGCAGACTCTAAAGTGAGCAAAAATCCTAAAAACTTGACATAGAAGTATACGGATATGTAAAACATTAATTATTTAAGCTTTTCTTTGCTTCCTTCATTTTAACTTCCAGGGCTTGCTGCATTCTATAGTAAACCTACAAGCATGCACCTTTGCATGATTTTTTTTTATTAAAACAGGACATGAGCATCAACAAAGGTAAGCAATGTGTAATGTGACAGACGACAAATACAGATCTGTTCTAGATGCCAGTGTAGCAAGAAAACTATCGATAAGCATGTTCTTCTGCAATGTATTGTCCCTAGCTTAATGACATCCAGTAGGAAAGTGCTGAGCTTCTGCTCATTGTTATGTGATGAGAATGAGTACAAAGTTGAGTGAATTGATTGGCCAAGTGCATTAGCAGAGTTTTATGCTAATTCCTATCACATCATAATGAGTAGAAAGTCCACACATATGGAAACAGGAAAAGTCGGTAGGCAGTGTGGACCACAGCAACAACTGGAGGAAGCAAGAGCATGAGGTATTTTTTTAATCCTGGCTGGCAACCAGATATGTCATATGGAGCGGTGAACCAATCTGTAGGTCATGGTGAGTACCTGAGAGTGTCCCTAATTTCACCCCCTGAGCATTGATTTTGCATAGCATTGCTGCAATTGCTTCATACTTTTGTCTCGTTCATTCTGGAAAATCACTGCGGATTATGTCAGACATTACAGTTTCTTAATAATTTCTCAGAAAATATATGTTGATGCAAAGCCTGTTGCTGTATTGCTATTTTAAGTTAATTGAGCTTATCTCTCTCAATTGTCCAGATTTTCACAAACTGTCCAGACTTTTGTCACGTATTTTTGGTCTGTTCCTCAAAAAATGTGTGTTTTTCTGACAAATCATTGATGATTGAAGTCACTAATTAATAACAAACATTCAAGTTCCAGATTTGATACCCTTCAGAAAATACATGCTAATGCAAAACCTGTTTTCTATCAACTTTCTAAGTTTAAAATCTGACCCTGTTTTGGGTCCCCCCACATTATTTGTAGTTTTGTCCAGATTTCTTGTACTAGGAGACTGAGAGGTATGGAATTAGGTAATATTTAACAATTGTTCCCTGATTTTTGAGTCTTTCTCCACCCTTGTTCCCATATTAAGTTGAAAGTTATAAAAGTCCTTGAGTTTGAGTCATATTTTACATTTGTTCATCATAAAACAAGTGGTATCTGGATAATCAGACAGGGTTGAATTGTTAAATAATGGTAAGCATTTTAGTTTCTATGAATGCTATGCAAGCCAGTTTATTCTAGCAACTCTCCAAGCATATAAGCCCAGTACTTAAAATCTGTCCCTGACTTTATAACTTTGTTTCCACTGCATTTTTGTCTTTGTTGCTGATTTTTTCAAGTAGAATTTGAGAGAACATTTGTATTCTTTAAATAAGAGTCAGACGTCGGGTAAATTAGCTGGATTTGATAAGACTGCCTGTAGAGGAAAATTTCAAACTGCAGTGTGCTCATTATTCTGGCTTACAAAACTACTGTGATATGCGTGAGGTGAATCTGAATACTTTGTGTGAAACAAAGTTGAAATGATTACATAACCATCATTTTTGTCACAGCCAGATGCCTAAAGGGCACACAGATGTGTCTGTAACTGATGTGTGGTGATTGGAGCCTTCTGTGGATAAAAAATAACTGCACTTCTTGCTGTTTGCTCAGATTCAACAATCATTGATCTGGCTTTGCAATCATAGTAAACACTGATGTAAATATAAATGGAATACTTTGCTATTATGACATTTATTTTTTACCACAATTTGGCATCTGAGGAGTACTTAGTAAAGTGAATGTAACAAATGGGTACAGAGGCCTTCTCTGGATACAAGTGACTTAACCCCACTGCTGTTTGATCACTCTTAAGCAGTAGTCACTGATCAGGAGAAATGTCTAACAATGTATTTATTAAAATCAGTGCAGTCTGTAGTGCTATGGCTTGTGTCGGGGAGGCAGTTGCATAAGAGTAACAAGTTATCCATTTGTTTCACTTTCCACAATGAGCATCAGCACTGCACATGATAGGCAGTTGGCTGCTTTGGGCTGGCAGGAGCAGACTCATCATTACTACAGTAGCACAAGGAGTAGACCTGCCATCTTACAGCACACAGAGCTGGATGAGCTCTTGGCTCTGACTAATTCAGTGTGGAGTCTGCATGCCCTATTTGAACCTTTGTGACCTTATCCATGTGATCTGGTTTCCCCAACTTCCCAGTGATGTGATGTAGGTTTATCAATGTACTCTGGCTTACTCTCACACCTCCAGTGATGTGATGCAGATGAACTGGTGTTCCTCCAATTTGCCTGTAGTTAAGTGTGTGTGTGTGTGTGTGTGTGTGTGTGTGTGTGTGTGTGTGTGTGTGTGTGTGTGTGTGTGTGTGTGTGTGTGTGTGTATGTGTGTGTGTGTGTGTATGTGTGTGTGTGTGTGTGTGTGTGTACTTGTTTGTGTGATCATTTTGTGATACAACTGTCTTGTTGGGGCAGTGTCAATATCTCTGTGCTTGTGTAAAAAAATCAGTATATAAACTTGTGATAGACTTAGTTTTCAGGAGCAATGTCAGTGTGGCTGTGTTAGAAAAATAGTAAAAACACACCATAGATGTTTTCATAAGTTAGGTAAAGTGTTCCAGCCTTACAGCTTTAAAGGAACATTATCTAAGTAAATGTTGGATCAAACACCATAACCCTCAATCATCCAAAGACTTTTTAAATTGTTCGAAACTGCTCACACCCCAGATATATTCAGGTAATTTATTCCATAACTGTGCCATCCTGTGTGTTAAATAACAAATCCTATTCTTTTTATTACATAACTCTAAACAGAACTTTAAATTATGATATTTATAGTCTTTGGGTTATTGTATACTTCCAAACAAACCAAATAAAGTCAGAAGAAAAGTCACTGAACACATTAAAGCCACATATAAGTTGACCCCTGATATATCTATAATGGAGGGTATAAACTGAAACAAATCTTCCTTATAGCATAACTGCTTAATATCAGGTATTCTTTTTGTAAATTTACATTGTATTGATCCTGTACAATTAGGCTGTAGATTATTAAGAGTACAGAACACTATGTTATAGTCCAAAAGTTGATGTGATATATACCTTAAATAATACTTGCTAAGATCATAACCTCTCTTAATGTAAAGTTTTTGTCAATCAAATTCATCTGTCTTGAGGCCTTATTGCAGATGGCTCTCACATGATTTTCAAAACAAAAAGAGAAATCAATCAGTATACCAAGATTCTTATATTCACAAACTTCCAATAAATCAAATACAGACAATGTAATAGATCTTAATTTTTGCTTTCCAAAATACATGACTTTACACTTTTTCTCACTAAATGAGAGCTCGGCTATACTTGTCCACTTACCTAAGCATTGTAAATACATTTTAATATTAGAAATCATATTTACTATTAGCAAAAAAGCTATTTTATAATCATCGGCATACTTAACCAACAAGCAATGATCATCATGCTGAATAGAAGCAAAACCAATATTAAACAACAGACTCAAGCACAGATCCCTAAGGAGCACCTTATCTCACCAGTGCTGCAGCTGATGTTTTCCTTGAATCACTACTCTATTGTTCTGCCTCTGAGCTAATGATTAATCCATGTAAGTAAATATTGATTAACCTTAAATAGTTCCAACGCCAAGTCATTATTGTGGAATGATAGTCAAGTTAAAAGCTTTGTTTAAATCCATATAGATTACACATGTGCTAAATCCCATCTACATAGCTGTAGAGATGCAATCATAAAAGCTAGAAAATGAGTGAGTGTAGAATCACCTTTCAAAAACTGTTGAAAAATGTCAAGCAATGCAAGACTGTTGTATTTAAGTATGATTTCTCAATTACATCTCTCAAAGTATTTGCATATGGTGATCATACCTCTCAACTGTATAGATTTCCGCAGAATGTCCAGATTTTTGGTCTATTTTTCATAACATTATGGGTTTTTGGCAAATTAGTGGCAAATTATTTAAGATTAAAGTTAGAAAATAACAACAGACATTTGAGTTTTACAGTTCTTACCCTTCGGAAAATTCATGCTAATGCAAAACCTGTTAGTCTATCAACTCTCTAAGTTTGTAAGAGCAATATTTAAAAAGTGTCCCTATTTTTGGGCCATTACTCCACTTTTATATATGGCTTTGTACAGATTTCTTGCTCTAAGAGGTTGAGGGGTATGATGGTGATAGCCTTACTGGATAATAATTTTGTACTGCCATCTTACCTCCAGATTTAAAATTTGAAGTAACTAATGATGCCTTCCAAGAACTTGGTACATATCTGTTATAGATCATAGAATTAAATATTCTGGTTAATACACTCACTAAATAATCTTTTATATTAACCAACAAAATTCCAGGAATATTTTCTGGTTTGCTCAATGTATCAGATTTAATTTTAATTAAAGCTCTTAATAACATCTCTTCATTAATATTAGTAAATTTTATCTTAAAATCAATTATTTCTTCCATGGACTGAGAATAACAATCACTTGTATGAATGCCAAAACTGGTAAAATATTCATTAAATGTACTAGCTGCTAGTTCATGATCATGAATAATTGACTCCTCTGCAGATATAGAATTAATATGATCTGTTTCATTCCTGAAGAAGGTAATATATTTATACATTTTTTGGTGTTTGTGTATCATTTCCCAGCAAATTTTCATATTTTATTTTGTCATTTCTTATACTTAACAGTAGTTCCTTACTTAGTTTCATAGTTTCATAGTTTAGTACTAGGCTATCTGCCCTGGGGCATTTGCAAGCCTAGCCCTAGAGATGTGGCTTTCGCCACCCCATGTAGTGGTACTAAGGTGTATAGAATAAATTTAGAATACTGTGCCTTTGTCTAGTAGTGACACATTGAAGACCCCCTTACTTATTAAATTTAGTTTACTGTGCCTCTGTCAAGTAGCGACACAGGGGTGACCCCCGGGGTAAACCTACGATCTCCCATCCACTCGTCAAGATTTCTCTTGAAAAGAGTCAGTGAGGGGCTCTGCCTAACATGGACTGGGATTTTGTTCCAGAGTATGGGAAGCCAATGAGTTATGAATTTGTCCCTCCAGCATGTTCTATTCATGTTTGTACTGAGGTTTAAATCTTTGGCTCTCGTGGTTCTTATGGATTTGGATTTTTTGAGGTGGAGCATGTCCATCAATTCCTGGTTGGACATGGCCTTGTACATCAGGCACAGATCACCTCTGAGCAGGCGGTATGCTACTGAATAGAGCTGGAGTTTCTTTAGCCTGGCAGCATATGACATATGTTGGAGACCCTTGACCCTCTTGGTGAGGCACTTCTGGGGTCTCTCCAGCTGTTGTAAGTGCCGGATGAGGTACATCCCAAATGGGGCACTGTACTCAATCATGGGCCTGATAAGGGAGGAGTACAGGGGCACGATGACCTCCTTTGATCTGGATGTGAACCCCTTCATGATAAGGTGGGCAAGGTAGAAAGTCTTTCTAACCACTTTGGCAACGTGGGTGTCAAATGAGAGGTCACTATCAATTTGGGTCCCCAGGTCTCTGATTACTTTTTCTGTACTCAGTGGGTTACTGTCTATGTGATAATTTGTAGGTACTTTCTTTTTCCCAAAGGGGATGACTATACATTTCTTGGCATTCAGTTTAAGGCCATGATTCCGGCACCAGTTGTCCATTTCGGTGAGGCCTTTCTGTAGGATGTATGTGTCAGCTGGTGTATCGACTATGGCGCCTAGTTTGCAGTTATCTGCGAACTTTGTCAGCCACAACCCTCCCATGTTTGCTTTCACATCTGAGAAGTAAATGCCGAACAAGAGGGGTCCCAGGACAGAGCCCTGTGGGACACCACTTGTGACTGGCTTTGAGTCTGACATGGCTCCCGCAATCTTGACTTTATGGGTTCTGTTCTTTAGCCAGTTTGCAACCCATCTTGTGACATATGGATTTACATTTAAGCTGTTTAGCTTATATATGATCCCCGAGTGAGGTATTGTGTCGAAGGCTTTAGCCAAGTCCAGGTAGGCTGCATGGACTGCCTTGCCCTCATCAATGGCTCTAGTGACTGTTTCAAAAAAGTCAACCAGGTTTAAAAGGCAGGATCTGCCCTTTACAAAGCTGAACTGGATGGAATCAAGTGTCTGTAGGTCCCCAATGTCGTTGTTTATGAATTCCATAATAATTCTTTCCATAGCTTTGCAAACCAGGCTGGTCAAGCTTATGGGGTGGTAGTTCCCAGGGTCTGTAGTGGAGCCTCCCTTGTGGAGTGGGACCACTGTTGTTGTATGCCAGTGTTCAGGTACATATCCTGTAGTAAGGCTAAGGTTAAATAACATTTTTATATGCGGATTTAGCTCCTCTTGGAGTTCACGTATCACGCAGCCGGGGATACCATCGGGTCCCATAGATGCTGTGCTTTTTGCTTTGCTGAGGGCGGTTCTCACCTGGACATCAGAGATGACAGGGAGGTTACATTCAGCTGGGATGAGTATTTCTTCTTTTGGAGGAGAGGGAGGGGAGAAATTTGCACTGAACCTGTCTGCCAGAATGTTGGCAATATCTGTGGGTTCGGTAAATTTTTTGTCGTTGTGTACTAACTCTGAACATATCTGAGGGTTTCCGCCCAGGTTTCTAACATAACTGAAGAATGCCTTGTGGTTATCTTTAGTGTCCTTGGCGATTTTTCTCTCAAAGTTGGCCTTGGATGATTTATGAGAGAACGTAGCTTTCTACTAGTGCTGATCAGAGATGCCTTCCTTTATGGGATTTTGCTCTGTCTTGCAGTAGCTTCCTTCTTTTGTTATACAATTTGTTTATGGCTGGGGTCCACCAGACAGGACGCTTTCCTTTGGTGGAGAGGGTCTTGGTTTTATTTGGGATTGCACGATCCATGCATTCTTGGAGATGTCCGTAGAAAGCATTTGTGTAGGATTCAGCATTGTGGGATGTGGTTTCCATTGGCCCTGTGGGCTTAAATGATACCATCTCAGTCTTGAGAAGTGTAAAGTCGGCTTTTGAGAAGTTTCTCACTGTAGTCTTTTGTGCTGGGGTGGAGGTGGTAAATGTATATCCAGGGTGATTAGTTTGTGGTCAGATCTCACCAGTGAGGGGAATACTTCCGGTGTGGAGCATTTTGTCCCCATGTTTGTGATGATCAGGTCTAGTATATTATCCCCCTTGTGGGAGAGGTGACTAGCTGTTCCATTGCATTTGAGTTTATGAATTCCAGGAACCTTTGGGCTAAGGTGTTAGGGCTAGAATAGTGCACCCAGTCTATGTTAGGGTAGTTGAAGTCTCCCAATATGATGGTATTTGGTGAGACATTCATATCTTCCAATGTCTTCAGGAAGTCTGAGTGGGGTTCTTGAGATTGGGAGGGTGGTCTGTAACATGCAACCAATTGTATAGCAGTTTTGCCTATGGTTAGCTGCACATGGATGGTCTCCGATGCTTCATGAGTTGCCACTAACCTGGAGGTGTGGGTATCCTTGATGAATATGGACACTCCCCCTCCCTTTGTGGTTCGGCCCGGGTTTTGGGGCCGAAAAGCATGATATGAGGTAAAGCCTGGTAGCACTGGGGTGCTCTCAGGAGCCTTGAACTAGGTCTCGGTTACAGCGCAGACATCGATGTTCTCCATACTGAGGAGTGCTTCGAGAGCCTGCATTTTGAGATTTAGACTTCTGGCATTAAGCAGCATTACCCTTAGTTTTTTTCCATTTTTGTTTTCTAAGGAGGTGGGTTCGTCTTTTGAGCCTTGCCTAAAAAAGGCACTATGGGGGTGGCAAGAGCCTTAGCCAATATCCGGAAGCCCAGTGGTGACAGGTGCAAGCCGTCCCTTGCGAAGTAGCGTGGCTTGTCCAGCATGTCATCCCAGGCAGACAGACATTGGATCCCCCTAGAATGACACCAGTAATTGAGCCAATTATTAAAGCTGATCATCTTGTCTTTGTATTGTGGCATCATTCTTGGTGAGGGCAGGATGCTGCTCAGGGTCAGGGTCATACCAGCCTGGGCTACATAATCAGAGAGCTCCTCTATGTCTCTTTTCATGTAGTCCAAGGAGGTATGTCTCAGGTCATTCACACCGGCATGGACAATGACAGAGTCATATTTGTACGTGCTTTTGAGTGACCTGAGTGCGTGTGCTATATGGTGGATCCTAGCCCCCGATAGGCAGCTTACCGTTACCCTCTCCTTGCTCAGCCTGGTAAGACTTCTCAGTTTTAACTTCATTTTATTAAACCCTTTGGAAACTTATGATAAATACAAGAAGCCCTCTTTTCCTGTTATATAATATGTTCTGATTATAATTCCAACATACTGGGAATTTATTTTTGGAATTTACTGTTCTATAGAAAGTTGTCTCAGCTGTTCTGTTATAAAATGGTGATTCAATATTATCATAACTCCCACTAATTGACTCAGCCATCTCTATCGAATCCAAGGAGAGCAAATTATTCTTTAACTGTTGATAATCAACTATACCATCCCCATAAAGTAATTATTCCATGCAGGAACAATGTAGCCACTCCTACATGGAATATAGCTGCAGAGCGATCCAGTAAACTAGTGTTTTGACATGCATATGCCTGCCTACACTGTTTTTGCATGGAAACCAGTACAGAATGCTAATTACCTCATTTGTTAGTGAAAGTCATGCAAATGAGGTGAATTAGTGATTCAGCAAGTAGGCAGGTATCCATACAAGAACAGTGTTAGTTGCAGAAATGTATTCTGTTACTAACCGAATACATTTCTGCAAATAACAAAATGAAGGTATGACAGCTCAAAAAAATGCATGTATTATACTCTTTAAGCATGCCAATGGCCAAATATATTGCCATTGGCATGGAAAAGTGCTTCATTTTTATAAAAATCAAAGTTATTTTTTGGCTGATCTCAGCTGTTTAAGCATACGGCAGTGGCACACAAATGGGATTGTGTTGAAAATAAAAAAAAATGTGAAAACTCTATTTTAAGGGAAATCTGCATTTTGCCATTATAGTCTATGGCATGCAGAATCAAAACAATACCAGGGAAGAGTGGTTGTTAAGGGGAAAGGCTCTGTGGTAGTGCAGTAACTATGGACTAGGCAGTGGGATATGCAAATGAGGGGAAATTCACTGAATCACAAAAATCTTTTAAGTGCCAAACTGCACCTAACCGTGTAGGTGCTATAGCACGATTGTGTAACTAGGATGAGCAATAGACATGAAAAGGGAGTGTGCCAGGCATGTTGTAAGCACATTGGAGCCCTGTGGTGCACAGATAAGCTTAGCTAAGCACAGCTAAGCAAGGGGGTGTGTCTGAGGCTGTATTGACTTATTCCATGAAATGAAGAGCATGGTCGGATCCAGGGAGGGCCATTTCTTCATGTTTACATTAGCTAAACGTGTATGTGCAGTGTGCAGCAGGTCTAAAACAATAAAAAAATGGAAATTGAAGGACAGTTTACATTTGGGTACCGGGTTTGCACCGCGCACCTCTGGGCTTAAAAGAGGAGGAAATGGGAAGGGAAAAAAAGGAAAAAAGGAAAATAGCTGAATAAAAACAATCAAGAACAAATTACATAGCTATCAGGTGGAATGCTCATAGTCAGCCAATCATATAGTATAAACTATGGAAATACCTTAGAGTCAGCACATTTACTTCCCCAACACCCGTGAAGAGAGGACCAGCAATATGCATCTCTTCCTCCATGTAGCAGAATACCTGGAGGTACTGGGTGTCATAGACTGCATGCCCATCCACATCAAAGCACCACACAGTGAACAGGGTAAAGTCTACATAAACTGCAAGATATTCCCCTCCATCAACTGCCAGGTAGTGTGCAATGCCCAGGGCATTATCAGGAATGTGTGTGCTGGCAGCCCTGGAAGCTATCACGACTCTCACATCTGGCATTCGTCACAGCTGTACCAGGTATTTGACAGTGGGGGCATCCTGTATGGCCATCTGGTGGAGGATGTTGGCTATGCACTGGAGCCGTGGATAATGACACCCATCAGAAATGCACATACACCCACACAAGAAAGCCATAATGAGGCACACGCACAAACCAGGATCATTATAGAGCATGTGTTTGGGATGCTCAAGTCACGGTTCTACTGCCTTGACATATCTGGTGGAGTCTTGCAGTACTCTCCAGCCACATGTGCACACATGTTCATAGTATGTGCCATGCTACTCAATATTATCCTATGGAAACAGCTGCAGCAGAAACAGCATGGGAAAGGGCCACACAGCCCACCACCATTGCCAAGGTCCCCACAGGCACAGATGGACTCAGAGGAGGAGGCCCCTGATCCTGCTCCTGTAGGCTGACGGAGGTGTGCCCAGTATGCTCAGGCCTTGGCAAAGAGGCAATGCATAGCACACACACTGACACTGTAGAGCCTCCAGGGACTAACACCTCACTCTGACTCACACACACAGTAAAATGGATGACACACACATCACATTACCTTTAACTTACCATGTACAGACAGCGTACTGTGTGTATCCAACGTAGGCGTCCCTCAAGCACCATCCTTACAACTGCCGCAGGCACAAGGTAAGTCAGTCTACTTAACAATAAATGAATGGATTAGTATGTTTTGCTAGCATATCTATAGTAATGCTGCATGCATGCAAGGGAATGGGGTGGCCTACTGGGATAGCAGCACACAACTGACAGCTATGTGGGACACCATGAAATGCCTGGCCAAAACTGACCTCCACGCACTATGCAGTAGTACCCAAGGTGGCAAATCCCACTGCAGTATATGTGTGGGGACAACTAACTGGGGGGGTCATAGGTCACAGGCATGGATGTCAGTGAGGGGGTCCCATACCCACCCCTCACACCCACACAGCAAGTCAGCTGTAGAAAACCAGAGAGAAATGTCTGGTAAAGGCCACAAATGGTAGCAATGCTGAATTACCCCCCTACAGACTCACACAGTGATAGCACAGCAGATCCCACAGTTGCAGTAAGGCTATGAAGGGTAAGAATTCTGAAACTCAAGTGTATGCCATTACAATCTGACCTGTTCTCTTTACTGATATGCCTCTAGTCCCCAAGACAGGGCATAATAGTATGGTAAATGAAACCAAAATGTAAAGCAAATATCAGCACAGTCTGTGCAAATGTGTACAGTTGACAGGTGTGCCCCCACCCCATGTACCCACACAAATGCAGTAACACGTATGTTTGCAGGGAAATAGCAGCATAGCACACATTGGCAGGGCTATGCCAATACACATGAAAACATGTTGCCTGTCCACAATATACAATATGCAGGAGTCAATGAGCTATGTGTATGTGTGGTTAATGCTGTCAGGATCTGGCCAGCACATTCTCCTGGCAGTCATCTCGTAGTGCCTTAGGTACAGTGCTGTCTTTGACAGGGCCATGTGCAGATAACTGCAGTGCCAACTGTTATGCATGTCAGTGGCACCCACTGCTCTGTCACTGGCATACCTGGAAGTCACAGTGCTATGTGGAATATACTACACATATAAGGGTCATCTTGAAGGATGTGTAGCTGAGGTGCCAAGGCTTTTGTGAATATAAGTGCTTTTTGTTACTGTTGCCAGTGGTTATCCTCAATAATCCTTTTTTCTTATGTTTGCTTTTACATATAATGGACATGCCTGCACAGTAGAATGCACTCTGTATCCACACCCATAACTCCCAACCTCTGACAGCAAGATGTCTGGACAAGGGCAGAAATAAAAGTGGATCAAAGGCACAATCATAGGCATATGTTGTAAATATCGCCCTTACATACTGAGAAAGTTGGTAGGGTGAGGGTTTTGCAGTAGCGGGAATTGTCTGAAGGTTAAGTAATTTGAAACAGTAATGTCTGTCATTATTTTGTAACATCACCGTTCAATTATATGTAACTAACTTGCCATAAAAACACAAGTTTACGTAGACAGGATGAAACCTCTAGCCAAACACCTGGACAACCTGCCAAAAAATGTACATGTGAGAGATATTCCCACACAAGGAAATGACATCTCAGGTTAGAAAGATATCACACAAGCAGGAGATCCCCAGCCAGCATGCTCCTACACTTGGTGAATCACAGGACATGTTGGAACCCACATCGGAATATATGACTGTATTGTGTATACATGTCTGTGCATACAGACAGCTATGGTACACCTTAACTGCCCCCCACACACACACATCAGCCAGGATTACCCTCAGCTAGCTGTAGGTGGCCCATATGTGATATATCTGCATCTGTTGCGTGACATACACACACATATATATGGGCAACAGATAACATGTCAAGCATACACACACATAAATGTGGGGACGTGACAGACAGACAGTGATAGAGAGAGGCACAAGGAGACACAGAATGAGTCACACACACAGATACCCTGAATGGCATACAGTGATGTCCTGATGTGGACAGTGGCATACCAGTTGTAAACACTTGCACGTGCCAGCATAAAAGGTGAGCCCCACTGTGCAACAGTACCGAGGTTGGGTTTATAATATCCCATCACTTGCATGTGTGTGTGTGTGTATGTCTGTGTGTGTGTGTGTGTGTGTGTGTGTGTGTGTGTGTGTGTGTGTGTGTGTGTGTGTGTGTGTGTGTGTGTGTGCGCCCATAGGTCTAAATATTGAGAGACTGTTCTCACTCAGTACACTTCACATTGCCCTACTTCACAAGATTTGCTGCTGTCTTTCACCTTAGAAGTACCATTGGACATCTATCACCCCATAAGCTCTGTAGCGCATGCGATAACTGAGTAACATTATAGTACAAGTTACTTAACTAGATACGTAGGGTTTCTAATCTCAGTACTGGCAACTGTGTGAGTGTGTGTGTGTGTGTGTGTGTGTGTGTGTGTGTGTGTGACAGTTGTGTGTGAGGGAGTGTGTGTTTGTTTGTAGGTGGAACAGTTTTAGGCCATTCCCACCCACAACACGTCCAAGTGCCCCACTTTATCAGTCCTGCTGATGTCATTCCCCTTATCAGCACCTTTGGCCAGTTGTCAGCCTGGTAAGCTCCGTAGTGCATGCGATAACTGCATACCACTATAGTACAAATCACTAGCTAGGCAGCGGTTCTAATCTCAGATCCACCAAATGTGTGTGTGGGTGTATAAGTGTGTGTGTATATTTGTAAGAAGAAGTATTTTGATAAGTTTCCCACCCAGTGCCCTACTTTATCAGTCCTGCTGATGTCATTCCCCTTATCAGAACCTTTGGCCAGTTGTCAGCCCAGTAACTCTGCAGCATGTGCGATAACTGTGTAACACTATAGTACAAATCACTAGATAGGCAGGGGTTCTAATCTCAGATCTGGCAAATGTGTGTATGTATGTTTGTAAGAAGAAGTATTTTGATAACTTTCCCACCCAGTGCCCTGCTTTATCAGTCCTGCTGATGTCATTCCCCTTATCAGCACCTTTGGCCAGTTGTCAGCCCAGCAACTCTGTAGCATGTGTGATAACTGTGCAACACTATAATATAAATCACTAGATGGGCAGGGGTTCTAGTCTCAATGCTGACAAGAAAGTGTGTGTTTGTCTGTGAGAATCATATCCTGTGTGGGTTGTACCATTTTGAGTTGTGTACCACCTTGTATACTTCCCATCACCCTACTTTACAAGGCCTGCTGATGTCATTCACCTTAGAAGTACCTTGGGACAAGGTGAATCCATATAAGCTCCATGGCGCATCTTATAACTGCGTAACACTATAATAGAAATAACTGGATAGGTTGGGGTTCTAATCTCAATACTGGCAGTTGTGTGTTTGGGTTGAGAATCCTACCCTGTGTGGGTTATACCATTTTGATGTATGTACCATCCACGCCTGTTTACCACCTCCCAATGGCATTACTTTATATAGCGTGTTAATGGCATCTGCCTCACATGCAGCATGTTAAACCATTGTACAGGCCAGTGCAGTCATCTGTACAGATGTCTATGGAATATCTGGATGTTTGCAACCCATATGTGGTCTGTGTACCCTAACAATGGCCATGTATGTGATATTGTTGCCAAATAGGTCACAGTGTACTGACATACATGCCAGCATCAGATATCATATCTGACTGAAACATCATGCTGATACAGTGTCTGTTACCCTATCACTTGTCCAGGCTTGTAGGAGAAATAGATGACTCCAGTTGCTATTCCTGGTGGGTTATCTCACCATCCATGAAGGCATTCACAACATTACATGTTGTAAGAGGTAGTGGGTTATGTCCCACGCATATAATCTATGTGGGGCATGTCATGTGTATGTAGCACTATAGTACATTAAAGTGGATATGTAGGTTTATGAATCTGTCCATTGCCAACTGCGTTTATGTTACTGTATGCGCATCCCCTGTGTCAGTCTTTACTGTGTGTATGCAAAGGATATACCATTTTGTCTCCCTGTTCCACCCTGTGAACTCAGGAATACATACCACAAACCTGTCATATACAGTACTATGCATGCCCTCACCAACTGCATCAGGGTTGAGTGTATGGGAAAGAAATGGCAGGGGCAACAGGTGCTGACACATAAATCTGTTGCAGTCAATATAATGGCTAAGCTGGTGAGTGACCTACTGACAGTACTCCAATAACTTGTTCCACATGTATGAGCCTGTGGTACTACACAACACTAAGGTGACATGTCTGAAGGCTACCTATCTGTGACAAGGGGTATGTACGCGAGGTCACACTGTCTGACAACAGTGTCCATCACATAGTGTTGCATGCAAACACACCTGGTAAACATACATATAAAGCTGTACCTTGGCTATGACATGATTGGTGTATTTCCACTCTGCCTTACTCAATGTTGGTAATGTCTGCAGGGTCACAGCCTGCAGACATACAGACAACTGGAACACAAACAGAATACAGCATGTCAGACTACATTCAGTCAGTGGTACTAACAGCAATAATGCATCATGGCTCATAAGTTACATACACCTTTATGTGTACCCATAACAAATGCAAGCAGACAGCACCTTAAACAGTATTATATAGCTACACTGTACTATATTCACCCTGTGCATCAGACCCATATTAGCCTGTCTCTGCATCAATGGTATGGATGACAGGGATGTGGCACAGGTATCATCACATGTACAGGGTGTGGTGTGGGTTTGCCAGAGGCCTAGTCTGGGCCATATGGTTGACATCCATATGCGTGTATTTGGAGGGGTATCCTATAGATGGACTGTGCAGAGGTGCTGTGTGTGTTTAGGTGACTTGCCTGTGATACAGATGTGTGTGTGTGTGTATGTATGCACACAGTCATTCCATGTGGCTGCCATATGGCTGCCCTGGGTATGTTGGACAGCTAAGGACCATACATGGCAGGGTGTCCAGTTCACCATCTCTGGACATGGATACATGAACTGGACCTGCCAGGGGTCTCACTGCCACCATCAGGCCCAAGGCCAGATGCAGTACTGGTTCCTGATGGTGACTGCTGTCTGCTGGATCTGTGTCCCTGACGGGACCAGCCAGCACCAAGTGCCGATGGCCTGCTCTGTTGTGATGTGGACAGCTACCCCCCCTTTGGTACTGCTGGTGTCACTGTCACTACAGGACTGTGAAGGTGCACGGCCCTGTAGACTCTCAGCTGATGTTGGTGCTGACCTACATCCACATGGCCGATGCACATCTCCCATTACATGCTCTACCACACACATGCTACAGTCGAGGATTACCAAGGTCTCACCCCATCTATTCATGACCTCAGTATTTTGGCGTGTGGTCTCAACAAGGTCACGTATGTCACCACGTAAACCAGAAAGAGTTTCATCCATCACCCTGAGTATTTGTCTGCTGTTGCATTCACTACATGCCTGTGCATCCATGACAGCCCAAAACATGTGGCTGTTGACATCTGCTGTGGCACTTGTGACAGTGGCTTGATGAGCAGCAGTCCTCCTGTGAGCACCCCTGTCTTTCTGCCTGTGTGGGACCTCTTCTGCACTCTGGCTATGGACAGTGTCTACACTCACACCTGCCATAGTCACCACACTCGCCTGTTCCAAGCCACCACCTGCCAACTGTCCATTATCTGTGGCTGCTGGGGATGGGGCATGTGTGGGCATTGTGACTCTGTGCGGGGAAATTGTGGATGAGTGTGGATGCCAACCGATAGCACAGATTCAGCCCCTGACAACACCACCTGTGCCTGAATATGACCATCATCATTGCCAGAGTCTGCAGAGACACTGACATCAGATACTGAGCAGGAGGGACTGTGACCACCATGACCACCTGTGGGGGAAAGACAACATATGTAAATTAATACCTGCACTATACTGTTTGCTGCTATACACACACACACACACACACACACATGCCCACACATACAGGTGAGGTGGCAGACAGGCATTACACAGAACTCGCAATAGCCAACTGGTGACATTCACAACACAGTCAGACCACTACATACACATCCTGGACAGGCCCTCAACATCATGTAGTGCAGCCCTTTCCACTTCCTGTTACAACTTATACACACCTCTGGTATGTGAGTTGTGTTAGTAGGTGATGGGCCTTCAAGTAGCACAGACTGCACCCATGTACACATAATTGCTGATCACCTGTATACCACAGTAGCAACTCCTACAGAACATACCTCTCAACCGTGCAGAGGTGTCGCTGAATGTCTACATTTGTGACTCATATTTCTGGTCTATTCATCATAAATCCTGTATTTGTCTGACACATTACCGGGATAATATGAGGACTGGTGTCACTATTTAATGACATATTTTGAGTCTCACAATTCAAAACCTGCAGTACAGGTATGTTACAACAGAACCAGTTACACTAACAACCTTCTAAACTTACAATGGACATTATAAGTGTAGATACCCCTGTTAACATGCCAGGTTTGTCTGATATATAACATGAGACCATAGAAAACATGGGACAAAATTTCCCAATTTTAATGTGACCTATAACCTGTGCAATCCAGTTGAAGAACGAACACATCAGTTAAAGGCAACATGTAGAAGTTGAAATATGTACAATATGCTGGTTGCATGACTGTGCACACCCTTAAACTAATACTTTGTTAAAGCACCTTTTGATTTCATAACAACAGTCAGTCCTCTTGGGAAGGTGTGTATCAACATGGCACATCTCAACTTAGCAATATTTGTATACTCTCTTTTGCAGAAGCCCTCCAACTCTGTCAGATTGCAAGGCCATAACCTCATCACCAACCTCTTCAGGGGACCCCACAGATTCCCTATTGGATGTATATGCGGACTGTGGTTGGGCCCTTCCAAAATGTTGATTGTCTTCTGGTGAAGATATTCTTTTATGGATTTTGATGTATGGTATGGGTCAGTGTTATGTGGAAAGGTGTAAGTCCTCTCCATCCACAGCTTTCTAGCAGACACATAACGATTTCGGGTCAAAAAAGACTGGTATTTTGAACTCTTCCTAATCCCCTCCACCTGGGCTACAGACCCACTTCCAGCTTATGAACACCACCCCCAAAGCAGGACATTGCCATCACCATGCTTCTGCATGGGGATGGCGTTCTTTTGGTGATGCACAGTGTTGTTCTTGTGCCAAACAAACCTTTTAGTATTGTAGCCAAAATGTGCAACCTTGGCCTCATTACACCATAACACATTTCACCACATGCTATTGGGGGACCTGATGTATTTTTCTTGAGAAATCCACCAGAACTGGATGTTGTTCTATGTGTGAGAAGGCTTCCATCTTCCAAACGTACCCCATAGGCCAGACATGTGGAGAATACGGGAGACTGTTGTTCCATGTAGTACACAACTGGTACTTGCCAGTGATTCCTGCAACTGTGGTAGTGTTGCTGTAAGTCTCCTAGCAGCTTCCCTGACCAGTTTGGGTCTTGTCTTTTCAACACATTTGGATGGATGTCCAGTTCTTTGCAATGTCACTGTTGCCCCATATTTCTACCATCATGTGATGACTGTCTTCACTGTGTTCAATGGTATATGCAATGCAGTGGAAATGTGTCTGTACCCTTCTCTGGGCTGATACCTTTCACAAATGTCTGTTTATTTTACTGTGGAGCTTTTCTCCCCGGGCCTCCGCTGAAAATGGACCTACGTCCAGTCAGACACTCCCGGTCAACAAATTTAAATAAATAAAATAAATAAATAAATGAGATCCTTTTGCTGCTTTGTAAGCTTTATGCAAACTATGATTGTTGCTGTAGCAGAAAACTGAGTAAATTTAGGATGATCCTGTTAGGACAGCTGACCATTATTTGCTGTTAATCAAAGAGTCTGTGTAATTGATGGCAGGTGTGTACCCAAAAAGACATAATGCTGTAATAATATCGAAAGCTGTTTCAACACAGTATTAGTTTCAGCCTGTGCACACGTATGCATCTAGCTTCTTGTAAGTTTTGTATGTGTCATAATTGTTCCCCTACCAGATGTGTTTGTTTTACAACTGGATTGTACAGGTTATAGGTCACATGAAAGATTGGAAGGGTTCAGAAATGTGTTATTTTGCTCTCATTTTTGTATTTCACAAATACCTGGCATTCTAACAGGTGTGTACACCATTTATATGCACAGTATAACACTAATTTATCAACTATGTCCCTAGTTTTGGGCCTTCGCCCTCCCCATTTTGTCAGTCTTTGTCCAGATTTCCTGCAATGAAAGGTTGTGAGGTATGCTACAGATATGTAACATACAGGCTCCTATGATGACCACTGTGATGCAATGCAGTTAACCTCACCGCACGTGAACATGCAGATATTGAAAATTGCAGAGAGTAACAGTTGTGTGCATGGTCACATGCATGACCTTAACATTCCTGGGGTACTGGTGAGCCACAACAGGAAAATTCCATACTCACCAGCTTCAGGCTGCTGTCTCACATGCAGAGCAGAGGTATCTATGTAGTTGTGGGGGAGAGGTATCGTCAGCAGACTCACATTTGGCATTGGTACAAGATGAATGCTACGTGTCTGCACAGGTACAGTACAAGCTGTGATAGTACACAATTTGCTGCACCTCGTCATAGATGTGTACTTGTGTGCATTACTAAACCCCACCCACAAATGCAGTTTGAACTGACATATGCATCTAAATACTCTATTGAAGACAGTATGACTGCTACATGCTTAAATTGATATACACTGTGCCCTTACCTGGATGCTCCTCGCCTGTTGCCTGGGTGCCACCCACCCCCATGACTGGTGTGTCATGTGTTGGTTGTTGTGTGGGGGCTGCCCCTAAGTTGGCAAAGAGCTCCTCCATTGATGTAAGCAGGCCCTGTGGAGCAGGACCCCCATCTGTGGTGGAACGGTCCCTGGCCATGGCAGCAGCCCTTTGCTGGGCATGACGTATCAGGTCAGTTGCCCGATGCCTGACCTTATCGTATGTGCAACCATGGTGGCCCACGATGTTCACTCTGTGGAAAAGGTCATCCCACAGGGCAGTGCACTCCCACAGATTTTGTCAGCTCCGGCCGAACAGTACCACATGGTGTTATAGTATTGCCTCTGTAATGGCTGCATTTTCCTCAGCAGTGTACGCTGGCTGATGCTGCATGGGACCTGGAAGACATAAACAGGGAAACACATCACAGGACCTCAGACATTGCAAAGAGTTATTTACAGAGCCAGCACATCAATATTGCCTATCATTAGCCACCACATTCAACCACATCATACCCATGTCATCTATCAACACAGTATGAACCTGCATTGCACTCCTGGTCCTGATGTGTCATGTTCCCCCCAATGAGGGCCAGTACATTGCATAAACCACCATTCATCATTCATGTTTGTGTAGAGGGATAACAGTGGCCATCTTTCCTGCAGATGGGATTTCAGTGGTGCTCAGGCTTTGCTTGCATACAGTGTGTAATGGAGCTGGAAGCATATGCCTGAGTTCACGTAGGATGCAGACAGGAATGTTCTCAGGTCCCATGGAGACTTGCTTTTGTTGACTTTGATTAGGCAGTATGCACCTGCTCCCTGATGATGAGGGAAGAGATGTAGGTGTTGTGCATAACCACCTACACTGATGGTGAGCCAGGCGGGTGATGTTTGCCCTAAACCTGTCTGCAGAGGTTGCCTATAGCTATGGTGTGTGTGTATGTGTTGTGATTGACCACCATTACAGGGTAGGTTGTGTTGTCGCCTCTGAGATTGCAGACATATGTAAAGATGGCCTTGTGATTGCCCTTGGTGGATGTGACCAATTTGTACTCATAGTTAGCCTTACAGTAATCTACCTGGGACCTTATATGCTCATTCAGACAAAGGTTGACTCGCTGCCAAGTTGGTGCCTGCTCCTACTCTAACCTGTACAGCCGACATAGTGACCAATTATGTGGTTTGTGCATTGCTGCTGTCCAGCAAAGGGGATTACTCTACTTTGGTGGAGACAGGTTTTACAGGTAAGGTATCGCTGACTCCATACAGCTATTTCGGTGGTCATATGGCTGCTTGTAGAAGGCATGGACACAAGGTCATAACACAGTTGGACACCTCTGAAATTTCAACCTGATAATCATGCTTATTCTAGTACCCATGTCTGTGTCAGGGCAATGGAACAATCAGTAGCTGTAGAAATCTAACTCTGTTGGATGCACAGAAACTGAGATTACATACATGTACAACATGTACAGCTTATTCACCTGACATTTTGAATCCCATGTCTGTTGTTATGAGGCAGCCAGGTACACCTACTCATACATAGATGTGCACAGGTAATACCTGATATACATTTCTGTTCTATGTCAGTATGACATACTGTATTTACACTCCTGCTGCTCAGTCATTCCTGTCAACCTGTTAGAAAAGGACATTTGGAGGATGCCACACATACATGGGGGACGATAGGCCAAAATTCGTGACACTTTCTTAATATTGCTGTGACACACAAGTCATTTGATAGCACAGTAGCCTTTGCATTTACAGACATACCCTGGAGGATATCTGATGCTCATATGGCAGGAAGAGAGGAGAAAGGCTAGGAGAGTGTTAGTGAGGGAAGGAACTTTTAATGTTAGCAGTATGACTGGTATGAGGACAGAGCTAGCTGATATGATGGACAGAAGGAAGGTTGATATATTGTGTGTGCAAGACACCAGCTGGAAGGGGTGTAAGGCTAGGTGTATCGGAGTCAGGTCCAAATAGTTCTATCATACCCTGGATGGGAGGAGAAATGGTGTAGGGGTTATCCTGGAGGAACAGTATGGCAAGGGTGTTTTTGGAGGTGAAAAGAGTGTCGGATAGAGTGTTGTTAATGAAGCTGGACATTGATGGTGTAATGATGACTGTTGTTAGTGCATATGATCTGCTAGTTGTGTGTACAATGGATAAAACAGAAAAATCTTGAAGTGAGTTGGATGACATGGTGATGACTGTACCCAAGGGGTGAGAGACTGGTGATTGGAGCTGCTTTCAATGGGCATGCTGGTGAAGGGAATAGAGGGGATGTGGAAGCGATGGGTAGGTATGGTGTTAAGCAAAGGAATGCAGAAGGAGCATAGGGCGACATACAAAAGTGGATGAAGATGCACACAGGCGGATTAACTCCTATGCAGGAGGGCCTGTTTGAAGGAGATTAGAGACTGTAAATTGGTGACAGGGGAAAGTGTAGTTAGGCAGCATGGAATGTTGGTCTGTGGGATGATGTTGTTGATCAAGAAGAGGAGAAGGAGTGTAAGGGCAGCACCCAGGATCAAATGGTGGAAACTGAAAAAGGATGATTGTGAGGTTGAGTTCAGGGAAGAGTTAAGACAGGCAGTGGGTGGCAGTGAAGAGTTACCAAATATCTGGGAAGCTACAGCATAGCTAGTAAGTGAGATGACTAGAAATGTGCTTGGTGTGTCAACTGGATAGAGGAAGGAGGACAAGGGGACCTGGTGGTGGAATGATGAAGTACAGGGGAGTATACAGAGAAAGAGGCTGTCAAAGAAAAAGTGAGATTGTCGGAGAGATGAAGACAGTAAACAGGTGTATAAAGAGATGAGGTGCATAGCAAAGAGAGAGGTGGCAAAGGCTAAGGATGAGGCATATGAAGGGTTGCATGAAAGGTTGGACACTAAGGATGGAGAATAGGACCTATACCAATTGGCTAGACAGAGGGACCGAGCTAGGAAGGATGTGCAGCATATAAGGGTGATAAAGGATAATGATGGAAACATACTCACAAGCAAGGAGAGTGTGTTGAGCAGATGGAAAGAGTACTTTGAGGGGCTGTTGAATGAAGAGATTGGGAGATAGAGTAGGTTGGTTGATGTGAGTATGGCGAATTAGGAAGTGCAACAGATTAGCAAGGTGGAAGTGATGATAGCTATGAAGAGGATTAAGAATGGAAAGGCTGTTGGTCCAGGTGACATACCTGTGGAAGCATGGAGGTGTTTAGGGGAAATGGCAGTGGTCTTTTTAACCAGATTGTTTAATGTAATCTTGGAAAGTGAGAGGATGCATGAGTGGTGGAGAAAACGTGTTTGATTACCAATTATAAGAATAAGGGTGATGTGTGGAGCTGTAGTAACTACATAGGGATAACACTGATTAGTCACAGCATGAAGTTATGGGAAAGAGTTGTGGAAGCTAGGTTAAGAAGGGAGGTGAGGATTAGCGATCAACAGTATGGTTTCATGGCAGGAAAGAGCAGTACAAATGTGATGTTTGCTCTGAGAGTGTTGATGGAGAGGTACAGAGAAGGTCGGAAGGAGTTGTGTTGTGTCTTTGTGGACGTAGCAAAAGCATATGACAGGGTGCTAGAGAGGAGTTGTGATATTGTATGAGGAAGTCAGGAGTGGTGGAGGAATCTGTAAGAGTGCTACAGGATATGTACAAGAGTAGTGTGTGGGCGGTGAGTTCTGTGGTGGGAGTGATGGGTCTGTTTACGATGGAGGTGGGGTTACATCATGGTTCAGCTCTGAGCCCTTTCTTCTTTACAGTGGTGATGGACAGGTTGACAGACCAGATCAGACAGGAGTCCCCATTGACTGTGATGTTTGCAGATGACATTGTGATCTGTAGTGAGAGTAGGGAACAGGTTGAGGAGACCCTGAAGAGTTGGAGAGGAATGATGGTCAGCAGGACTAAGACAGAATATATGTGTGTGAATGGGAGGGAGGCTAGAGGAATGGTGAGGATGTAGGGAGTACAGTTTGCAAAGGTGGATGAGTTTAAATACTTGGGATCAACAGTTCAGAGTAATGACGCATGTAGGGGAGAGGTGAAGAAGAGAGTACAGACAGGATGGGGAGGGTGGAGAAGAGTGTCAGGAGTGATTTGTGACAGGCAGGCACCATTAAGAATGAGAGGGAAAGTCTACAAGAAAGTAGTGAGACCAGCTATGTTATATGGGTTGGAGACAGTGGCAATGATAAAAAGGCAGGAGTCAGACCTGGGCGTGGCAGAGATAAAGATATTAACATTTGCACTGGGTGTGATGAGGGTGGACAGGATTAGGGATATGTATGTTAAAGGGTCTGCCCAAGCTGGATGGTTTGTAGACCAAGCCAGAGAGTAGCAGGATTATGTTGGTTTGGACATCTGCTGAGGAGGGTTGCTGAATATATTGAGAAAACGGTGGTAAGGATGATGCTGCCAAGTAAGAGGAAAAGAGGATGGCCTAAGATGAGGTGTATGGATGTGGTGATAGAGGACATGCAGATGGTTGGTGTGACAGAGCAAGATGTAGAGGACAGGAGGAAATAGAGACAGATGATCCACTGTGGAGATGAGAACAGCCAAAAGAAAGGGAAGGAGATGTTGTAATATCAGTCTTAGGTTGCCAGTGATTTGCCAGACATAACACAACTCTATGAGTACATGACTACAAATATGAAGCACACATATGGTCAGTGTGCATAACACTGGACAGTTGAATGGTATGAGCTCAGTGTATCACATGTAGTTTAACACACACATCTGCAACAGTATTTCACTATGCAAATACCCTGTATAGGTCTCTCACATTTCTGTGACAGACATGTATATCATAGTTGTATTCACAATTAACATATGGATATCTATGACATCCCAGTAGCTGGCCTAGCAGTGTCACAGTCAGTATTGCTCAACACACACTCCAGTAGTAATCATATGTGAGCCATCCTTTCCTGGGGTGACTCAGGGGCCTAAGCTGTGATCTATGTCACTGTAGACAGACCCAGTTGCTAGGGCTATAGGTTCTGATCAGCAATATATCAGTACAGCAAGTCTTGTTGAGACATATTTGTTGAACTTCATATTTCCTATTATTACATACTCCCCTACTGCATTCTATTAAATGCTTACTTGTTTGACATGCCTGTTTATTTTGCCAAGTATGGTTGGTTTTATTCCACTATGTGTAGCGTGGTTTCTCTCTCTCTCTCTCTCTCTCTCTCTCTCTCTCTCTCTCTCTCTCTCTCTCTCTCCCTCTCCCTCCCTCCCCCAGATGTAGGGTATACATCTGTTTTCCATAGGCAGCAGCTTGTCTTTTGTAGGTAATGCAAATGAGCAGCTGATGGCTTGTGCACCAATTGGTGTCCCCCACTTGCTAATTGCATGCAGAACAGCTGTGGTGTTATTCCTATAGCCAATGGCATGGCAACACACTCCTGTAGTTGAGTACTTCATGTGGGCATTGGCCCTTTTCCTTGCCTGTGAGGAGGATTTCATGGACGTGTGTGAACAACAGCATCACAGAGGGTAGTTGGAAATAGCTCTTACAATGGAAACTGTGGAGACAGCCCAACAAACTGGGGGAGAATGTTCCAAACATAAGGACAGAATGTAAGTATTGCTGTCATACAGTTGAATTAATGCTAGTTTAACGAGGTTTGTGGACATGGCTTTTCTACGTGATTTTAAGTCTGACAGTGTCATGTGGATGTCATAACTCTCAGCTGTAGGGCTATCCACAGAATGGCCAGATTTTGAACTCTCATGTTTGGTGTGTTCCTCAGACATATTTTGTCTTTGAAAAATCAGTAACATGCTATGGGGATTGCTTTCAGTAAATGGTATCATCCATTTGTGTTTCTGACTTCATATCCCTCAGAAAAGATATGTTACAACAAACCCTGTCAAACTAGCAACTGTCTCAGTTTATAACAGCAATATTTCACATATGCCCCTGTTTTGGGGCCTCTTTCCCCCAAGTATGTCAGGGTTTGTCCAGATGTCATGCAGTAAGTGATAGGTAGGGTATATCATTATTTAGTACCTTCATTGCTGATACCATCCAGGTGATGTATCAGACTGCCAGACATGTTATGTGTAAAAGGCCTCATATATGAGGACAAAGCCTGGACATTCTATGGGACTCTGAACAGTTGAGAGGTCTTTGTATTTCTGGCAATTATTGATAGACTGTCAGGATTGTGTAGCAGTGTAGTGTGTTAATATTATTTGGCCTGTGTAGGGTGGGGAGTAGCTGTATGTGTTATGGCTTCTTTTCTATCTGCCTGTGCATGCTGCTTCAGTTTCTGGTGATCTGTCAGCTGTATATATTTGTAGGGGTAGACTGAGACATGTCCCATACCATGGTCAGGCATCATACTACACTGTGAATTGGGCCAGTATGTGTAGGCATAGTGTGCGAGTGGCAAACATGTTAAGATGTTTTTGTTCACACAGTCTTTATACTGTACTGCTCCTTTGGCTTACCAGTATGTCACTGTGACTGTGGTGGAATTGGTTGTGGGTATGCAATTTCACACTGATGTCTGTTTTTCAGTGTTGTTACATTCCTGTAGTGCCTGATATATTTGCCAATACATGTGTAATTCCCCATAGCAGATTTGGGTTAGTGTTGTGTCATTCTGACTGTAGTTTGGACAGTGCTTGGTGACATGCTTAGCAGCTGAGTGTAGTTTCCCTAATGTGATGTTGTCCAGATATTTGTAGGATGTACCGTTGCCTGCCCCCCATAACTGTTGTGTATTTCTGACACATCAGTGGGATGATGTCAGGATTTCAGTCACTAACTAGTGAGAAATAACTGAGTGCTGGATTTGTGCTATTTCAGTCAATAGAAGTTAGGACAGACATGAGGGTGTTACTGCAGCAACTGTGTCAGCTTATCTACTACAGTATTTCAAATATGTCCCTATTTTCATGACTTTCTCCCCCCACTTTGTCAGGCTTGGCCAGATTCGTTGCACTATGGGGTTTTGAGCCTACCTGTTGACTGGCCAGATTGTTGCAGAATGTCCAGCTTTATTGCTCAGATTTCTGGTCTGTTCCACATATTCATTATTTTTATATCCCTGGAAAATCACTGGGATGATCTGAGGATTTCTGACAGTAGATGACATACATTTCAGTTTCAAAACTCACATCCTTCAGAACATGTATGCTGAAACAAATCCTGTCACTCTGGCAACATTCTACATTTATAAGAGCAATATTTAAAATATATGTCCCTAGATTTGGCCCATTGTCCCCCCATCTGAACAGCCTTTGGCCAAATTTCTTGTACTAAGAGGGTATGGTTCTGAGGTATGACTCCACTACATGTTATGAGCATATATATATATATATATATTTGCATATATATATATATATATATATATATATATATATATGTGTGTGTGTGTGTGTGTGTGTGTGTGTGTGTGTGTGTGTGTGTGTATTTATTTATTATTACCGGGGAAGTCCACTGGGCCCAAAAGTGCCCGTTTTCGGTGAAGGCCCAGGGAGAAAAGCTCCATAAACAATACAGTAAAGAATACATAAGTATAAAAGGTACAGTATATAATACATATACCATAAACAATACAGTAAGGAATACATAAGTATAGAAGGTACATTATATAATACAGTTTACAGATAAGAGCATTCAAAGCGAGCATGATCAACTAACTTCACAGTGAAAGATCTAAGGGTTATAATGTACAGATTATTATTTGAACTTACATTTTTACATTAGAAGTGTGGATACAATTTACAAACAGTTATTCAAAGTACGTAAGGTAAACACATTACATGCACTCAATAAAAATAAGTTGCTATTTACAATATTTACAAATTTAAAATCATCTGAGAGTTGCTAAAGCAGTTAGAGCTTGAATCCATTCTAGGAAATAGCAGTGGGAGTTAGAGAGAGGTTAGGATAGGTTAGTTATTTTTTATATATATATATATATATATATATATATATGTATACATATTTATATGTATATATTTTGGATTCACTTTAGAAGCTCGAAATACTGAAATATCGAAATTCATTATTTCGAGCCCATAAAGTGGAATCCTGAAAAGAACGAAAACTCAGAAGCACGAAATTCAAAATCTCGCATACCGAAGATTTTTAATTAGCACTTCTACAATACACAAACACACTCCTTCCTCACCACACAGAAACATAAGCTCTGTCCTACATAAAGCAGGGGGGCAAGCCCTCCTGCACCCCCCACACCACCCCTACTTAAATATTCTAACTCCGAGGTTGCACTACATACAAAAACACACAAAGCACCTCCACACAAGCTACATTCTCCTCGCACACACACATCACAGCAACAAAACACACTAATGCACACCACAACCCCTACCCAAAACCCTTAACACATAAACACTTACCTGAATCCATAACCACAGCGAAACACCAGAAGCGCTAATTCAAAATCTCCGGTACGCGAGATTTTGAATTTCGTGCTTCTGAGTTTTTGAGGGATTTATCCCCCATTATTTGTGCATTTGCACACATTTTCTGCTTTAGCAGGTTGTGGAGGTGTCGTACGGCACTTTGGTAATGCAGGGGGTGTGTCACAAAACCTGTCACACACACCCTCCATTGCTTTCTTGATGCCATGTTTATTTCAGTGTCTGCAGACACTGAAATGATCATTTATTTCATTTCACTGTGGCCTATTTATTTATTATAAATTATATTTCCTTATTTATATATTTGAATTATTATTCATTTATTTCATTTCACTATGTGACCTTGAGCAAGTTACTTCACCAGACAGTGTTTGGGAGAAACTGGGAATTTGAAATAAGCACTTCAATGGTCCTGTCAGCTGCAAGCCTACTAACTGCCTATGAGCTTATTTGCATTTTCATGTAATGCAACAGTGTATGAGTAAATTCAAGTTCATTGTATGCTTCCCATTTGTAGGTCACTGGATGCTGAACTAATTCCTACTGACAAGACACTTAAACAGCTCCAGAAAATATTGGCTGCATCTGACATGAGAGCTCTGTTTTGCTGTTTATCCACCACACTGCTGGCCTTAGTGATATGATGAACAGAAAGAGCCTTAATGCAAAACAACTACATTAGATATATATCTGGAAGAGAATGGATGAATGAGTTCACCTAGGGTTTTCTTTTTTACTTGTTGCAGTTACCATGTGAATAACCCATGGTCTCTGTTCTAGTAAGAAAAAGGATGCTACCTACTGGAATCATCAAGCAGCACAGGTACATGGTATCTCCACATTAAAAAACAAATGTCATTTTCACTACCCATTCCCAGATCTCAACTCTTGGTGGTGGTGGTAGTGCTGGGAATCAATACCTTTCTTTTGCTAAATATATTTGCTTAAAAATGTTAAAACCTTCAAAGAAGAAAAAAAATCATAGAATACACCATTACAGTGTATTTTGTTCTATTCCAATATCGCAAAAATGCAATATATACATGCAGACATCTCTGTCTTGTAAAACTTATTACCATAATTCAGCCATCTCAGAGTATTCCAATTCTCTATCATAATCCTTTTTTCCTACCCCCATTTTCTGCTGTACCAACCTGAATTAAAGTGCACATCATAATCCCCCAAAACTCATCTGGTACATCAACAGGCTGCACATACACTTTTGATAAAGATGTTACCTTTGTCCCCATGGCAGTTGCTTGGACCCATATTTTAGTATTGGTAGTGGTGTACATCAGTGAAGGAGAACACAGCACTCCTGAGGTGTAGTCCTTCAGATGAAACATTAAACCAAGCTGCCATCTGCCTGAACTGATTGTTTAGGTGCATCGTAAAGATCCCTTTGCACTTACCAAAACAGCATTTTTCTTTTTACTTAAAACCAATTTAAAGTCATCATTTCAAACTTTGTTCATACAATAACTTCATCAAAGCTAACAATATAGCACCACCCCTGTTGTTTACAATATGATTTTGTACTAATCCCCATCCAAGACCCTTTCCAAATAGCTTCTTATTCCATAAATTATTTATTGTTACACTTCTTCATTTACAATACATACTCACATTTAACATCCATATTTTCTGAAATAATTTAAAGTCACACTACCCATGATTTCCCTGTCATCCCTACACTGTAAATACCTTACGCTATATTCTGTTTGGTTAATTGTAATTATCAGTGAAATACAGAGTTGCCTTTCTAGCAGTTCCTACAAGCCCCTCATATAAAGATGTTGCATAGGTAATTGAAAACTTGGAAGGTGTTGCCAACCCAGTGGATGATCTGATAGTGGGGAGGCAGATCCAAGAGCATGAAAAGAAATCATTACAGCTGCTAAATACATTAGAGAACATCATTTAAACAAGAGGAAATGTACAATAAAAGAGACAAGGCTGAAATATGTCAGTGATGCAGATTACATCCTTCAGTGTCTTTGGAAGATGCTCCCTCGCCACAATTCCCACACCATAGACTAGCCTCACCTGAGTAGTAGAGTCCAAGATTCATTGCTGTGCTGCTCTTTCGCTTTGTGTCTTGGATACACAGAACAGCCAGTGTCTTCCTTACCATCATTTCATCTACTTCCAAGTGGCATCTCATCATTGAACCTATACTCAATGTTCAAGTTCATTTTGGGTATGTTGATGGTTTCATACCCAGCTTTCACTCAATAAAGCTATCTCAGTAACCCAGTCTGGGCAACTGGACAGTAGCTTACTGACCCAAGATGGCTGGATTTTTATGACAGGCACATAATGACTAATAGGAACACAAAGACCCTTCCAACCATTAGCATGGGTCCCCAGCAGAGTTTGGTCACCTCAAACCACTGAGCTCCAGCAAATGTCAATGTCCCTTCTGATGACAGTAGTCAATGTGACCACATCGCCTTCAGCCAAATTTCTGAAACAACTGAGTGGCTAGCCCTGTGGTGATACATAATTTGTGACAAGGTTCTACTATCTAAAAGATATGTATCACAGCTGCTGCATAAAGTTATTTGGTCCACACAACTCTTCCCCTGGTATGCACCATGTAGAGTCAATGTTACTGCTGATCCTGACTCTTTTCATTTTTGGGTGCAACCTGTTTGTCCACCTCTCAAATTCAACAGTAAAGGTTTGATTTGAATCTGGTAGTTTCAATCCTTGAGGTGGAAACTGTGATGCCCACCACTGCTACCAATGTGTGATGCCACCAATATGTGCTGTCTTCACAATGGACCAGTAATCAAGGAGCTTGAATCCTCACCACTGACACTGGAGAGGGACATGCACTTGGAATACAAATGGATACACTCAGTATTTCCAGAGGCAGACCTCTCTGCATCAAATACAATTTCCCTTAAGAGCACACAGGGATCACACTCAACCCAGGGTCTGGATGTCTCTAAATCTGTCTCCCTCCAGGTCTCCAGTTAGACTCCCCACTGGTACAGCTGTAGGGTTAAGTGCTCAGCTGAGTGTCCAAGCCAAGTCCTCCAGCACCCTAACTGTAAACCTAGTGCTTTGTGTCACTGCCACAAGTAGAGGACACACACACACACACACACACACACACACACACACACACACACACACACACACACACACACACACACACACACACACACATACACACCTGGGAAAGGCTGACACAGTTTACTAGCTATGCCCCCTTCTGCCCAGACTTCTTCTTATTCTTCTTCTTTCGGCTGCTCCCGTTAGGGGTCACCACAGCGGATCAACTGATTCCATTTCTTCCTGTCCTCTGCATCTTGCTCTGTCACACCAACCACCAGCATGTCCTCTCTCACCACATCCAGAAACCTTATCTTAGGCCTTCCTCTTTTCCTGTTACCTGGCAGCTTCTTCCTTAGCATCTTTTTCCCAATATACCCTGCATCCCTTCTCAGCACATGTCCACACCAATGTAATTTTGCCTCTCTGGTTTTGTCTCCAAACCTTCCAACCTGGGCTGACCCTCTAATATACTTATTCCTAATCCTGTCCATCCTCGTCACACCCAGTGCAAATCTTAACATCTTCAACTCTGTCACGTCAAGCTCAGACTATAAGGTAGTTATCACTCCCACAAGACACTCCCCAGTCAGCTACTGTAAGTCCCTTAACAACTGGTGTCCAATTATACTGTGTTATATTAATATTAATACAAATGGTAGCAGTTCACCAAGATGGCTAGGACTTCTGGAGTGGCCCACATAGTGTCACCAAATAAATATAAGCACTCTCAAAGGTTAAATACAATCTACAAGGACAGGCCACAATAAAAGTTTAAACATATTTAAGAATAAATAATAAAAGAGCATGAAAATACTGAATATATATTCACAGTGAACCACAGAGTTCAGATCATAGGACATGTTGAAAAGAACATTGACGGACAGGATCAGACAAATAAAGAAAAACAATATCTAAACTAATTGTCACTATATTCCTGACTGAATCTAAAAAAATACTGTTCCCTAGTTAAGTTACTTACTACTGCAAGACAAGATGTGAGTCAGGGGCTTTCTAGTCAGGCTTCCCAAACAGAATACTCAATACTCTGAGATTTGTTTTTTAATATCTAAAATATAATTTCCAAGAGGGCTGGCAGAATGACCTCATCTGATTACCTGACTCTAGGTTCTCACAGTATTCTCCTTTAAAGCTGAGACAGGAATTTAGCACAGACAGCCACAGTACACATCCAAATGTCAATGGCATTGATGGTTTAACAGCTCATTTACATTTCCCTTATTTTTCTTAAAGTTAACCTTTGCTGTCCCAGTGTCCTCTATTAAAACGTATACATTTAATTCAGTTGCAATAATACATATACATGTCTTTTCATTTCAGCAGGGTGCACTGTTGATAAATTTTAACACAAACCTCATGAATATGTTTTCAGTGCAACCATCTGTACAAAGCAGTTTAATATACAAATGACATATGGTTCTAATTCATTTGTAACACAAGCATCTTCTATAAATCAGTTTGATATTCAAAGGACATATCATTCTTTACAAAACTCCAGCTGGCTATGCTTGCACTTGCCCATATCATTACATCCCCCCCTCAAAGACTCAAGCTAGTTTTTCAAGTGACCTTTGAGAAACATGGCTTGGGAAACATAAGCCTATCTGGGAATATGTCAGCCCATTTGCTGTCTTGAGAACCCATCCGCATTGGTATTGTTGACCCCACTGTGGTGTTGTACTGTCATGCCATATGCCTGCAATCATAAACACCACCTTAATAACTTGGCATTCTGCTGGCTGGCTCTATGTAGCCATGTTAAGGGATTGTGGTCTATAACTACAGTGAACTTTCTTCCTTACAGATAAGGCTGAAGTTTCTGCAGTCCTCTTACTATAGCTAGACATTCCTTTCCTACAGCTGCATAACATTCCTCCCTGGGTTGGAGTCTACAGCTGAGATATAACACTGGGTGTTCTTCTCCTTCTGAGGAAACCTGGCTAAGTACAGCCTCCACCCCATGATTTGAAACATCCACCTGCACAGCAATTTTTTTGCCTAGTCTGGACTGGCTAACACAGAAGGCCCTCCCAAAGTTCTTTAAGCTTCCAGAATGCCTGCTCCCATGCTGGGGTCCACACTACCTTACCTGACCTGTTTTTCCTTGTCAGGTCTAAGAGAGGAGTAGCCATTGTACTATAATTGGGGTCAAGCTTTCTATAATAGCCTGCTATCCCTAAGAATGCTCTCACCTGCTTTTTGGTAACAGGGGCAGGCCATGCCTGAATGGCTTCCACTTTGGCAGGTTCTGGCCTGATCTTTTCTGTGCCCCACTCTTTGTCCCAGGTAGGAGATCTCTGCCATACCCACCTGACACTTACTGGGCTTAATGGTCAAGCCTACCCTCTGCTCTGCCCAGCACCTCCCTGATATGCTGAGGGTGCTCTTGCCAGGAATGGCTGTAAGATGGTAATATCATCCAGGTAAGCAAGGGAATAATCTCCTGCTCCTGCTAGGATACGATCTACCAGCCTCTGGAAAGTCACTGGGGCATTTTTCATACCAAAGGGCATCTTCATGAACTCATACAAGCTGAAAGGATTCACAAAGACTGACCTCTCTCTAGCGCTGGGAGTTGAGGGCACCTGCCGCTAGCCTTTGGTAAGATCAATACTGGTCAGATGCTTAACCCTACCCATCTGCTCTAGGGCTTCAAATGTCCTAGGCATGGGGTAAGTATCTGACTCTGTGAGACTATTTAGTTTCTGGTAGTCTACACAGAACCTAGTGCTGCCATCCTTCTATTGTACCAGCACCACTGGGGAGGCCCAGGGACTGCTGGACTCCAGCATTACCCCCAGTTCCAACATCTCCTGTGTCTCCTCCCTCAGAGTCTGTCTGACTCACTCAGGCACCCTATTAGGGGCCTGCTTAATAGCCCTTTGGGGTCCTGTATCCACATGGTGCTGCGCCAGGTGGGTGCACCCTGGTTTCCCAGTGAACATGCCCCTAACCATGCCTCTCAACTATACAGATTTTTCACAGAATGTCCAGATTTTTGCCTCATATTTTTATCTGTTTTCATAGAATTGTGGTTTTCTCACAAATTAGTGGCAAATCATTAAAGACTGGAGTTAGAAAATAATGACAGACATTTAAGTTTCAGACTTCAAACCCTTCAGAAAATGCATACTAATGCAAAACATGTTATTCTGTCAACTTTCTAAGTTTGTAACATCAATATTTAAAAATTGTTCCTATTTTTGGGCCTCTGTCCCACTTTTATTTATGGCTTTGTCCAGATTTCTTGCTCTAAGAGGTTAAGAGGTATGCCCCAGACTTCTGTAACACTGCTGGGATTTCTTGCACCTGGGTAGGAGATAGCCACTGGGATATTGCTACCCCTTCCACTGAGGTGTCAGCCCAAGCTTCACTGAGGAGATCAGTCACCAGATCCCCCTCAGACTCCTTCTGCCATCCACTGCAAATACTCAACACAAGGGCCTCTCTATCACGGTAAGGCTTCATCATGTTAACATGGTACAGTTTGTGCCCCGGCCTCCTGCCTAGCAGTTCTACCATGTAGTTAACATCACTGATATTCCTCACCACTTTGGATGGTCCCTCCCAAGCTGCCTGAAGTTTATTGTTTCTGACATGAATGAGAACCATCCCCTGCTGACCCTTAGCATACTCTCTGGCTCCAGCATCCAGCATTCCTGTCATATCAGAAGTTTTTCTGCAGTTGGGCTCCTGCAAGATTCTCCTTGGCCAAGCCCAGGAGCTCCCTAAGCCTTGTCTTGAGGTTTAGGACATACTGTATGCCCATATCATCACAGAAACATCCAGTATGCTTTTGGAAAGTGGAAGGAATGCCACACAGATATGGGAAAAACATGCAAAGAACAAAGGATCATACCCTGGACCTTATGTGTGTTAGGTAAAGATTTTAACTGTTACACCACTATGCTTTCATGTTGATACTGAGTGTTGAATTTATCTTCCCAGTTGACCATGACAGGGAATATTTTTTAAACAAGAAACATCATTATTAAATTATTATGTATGACATAGGCAATCTTACATTTATATACATTTATATATAAATGAAAATAAACCTTACCGACACAATCTTAGTTGCAACACAACTGCAGCTGCAAACATTATACATAAGTTATAATATATCCAGTCATTGTCAATCAGCCATTACATAGCTCATTCAATTCCTATCTCCTTTTAAACCTCATTCCTTTTCTGTATGTAGTAATTCCACACTTCTAATTTTTTCCCTATGTAATTTGCTCCTACCCATTTCTAAAGATCCCAATTCCAGTTGTTTTATCTCTGTTACTATCTTTGCTACTTCTAGTGAAGTTGGTTTAGACTTTGATTTCCATTTTCTAGTAATTGCTTTTTTGGCAGCCACCAGAATTAGACTCACCAAGGCCTTACTATGTCTAGCCAATTCCGGTTCTATATCATAGCTTAAAAAAAAATTTCCTTAGTTACACCAATTTCCTCAACCAGCATCTCTGACTGAGCAGTCTACCAGGAATCTATAAAGTCTGTCAGCTCATTATACTCCCAGAAAATGTTCCCAGTTACCTCTTTCTTCCCCATCACACTTCGTGGAGGAAAAATTCTTTGGAGTCCCCTTGGGGTATAAAAATACCTATGTAAACTCTTCCAAGTAAAGATCCTAAATCTTCCAGAGTTTGTTGCATATTTGGGAGACATACATATACCCCTTTGTTTCTTTGGGAATTGCTTATCCAGTCTCTCTTCCCAGTGCTTTTTAACCTCCTCTGGTTGATTCTTATAGTTATCATGCAACATTTCTTAATGACAACTTCTGTTCTAGATTCTACTAAAAACTCTACCAGTGCTGATCTTTTGTTTAGGACCCCCTATTTCTTTCTCTTTTCTTATACTCTGCTATCAATCCTTGATAGGGAAGGCAATCTCTAACCTGTAGTCGAAATAAGTTCTTGGCATCTTCCCATTCTATTACCTTTCCCTCTCTGGTTATTTGCTCCCAATACCTTGGTTCCTTTGCCAGTTTTCTCCAATAAATTCCAGCCCCCTATTGTCTATTGTCTATATCCCTAATAGCAGTCATCCCTATCAGCAGAATCTCCTTTCTCCATTACCGTGTTGGCTTAGTTCTTAGAAAAAATATTGAGAATAATGTGGCAACCTATCTTCATGTGGTAAATAAAAGCTGCTATGATGAACCTGATGAAGCTGTTACACAGAAGAATTAACAGTTTGTGTCAGCTGTTCATTCTATAGTCATATAGTCATATAGTCATATGAGCAAAATAAGACAAATGATCTACAATCAAGTAACATTTACTTTTAAGATTTTAAAATTAATGACAATGCACTGGAGAAAGATATGCAGTTTCAGTAATTAACCAGCACCTACAGTCAGTACCATTACACAACCGTTTTTCTACCTTCTTTGCAGGTATTCTCGTTGCCTCTGTTTTCTTTTTCTTTAAATTTATCAGCTGTATATAAATTAATATACTCACCCTAGAATGTTTTCCTGGAAGGTTTAAAGAAAAAATGTTAATAAGTAATCCTAAGCTGTCTGTCTTTAATGAAATCTATTAATAAAGGAAGCATTCATTGATTTCATTAAAACCATTAAAAGTAACTTTTATTAAGTGATGAGATGGAGGAATAAAATGTCATGTGGAGATTTCAAAAAAATAAAAAATGTACTGCAACAATGTAGTTGCACTCGAGTTTGGATTTTCTTCATGTATTGTAACGCTGTACTTTTAACGGATATTCTAATGAAGCAATGATACTGCATTTCCCACAAGAAAACGTTACTGTTACCTTGTACAAAAACATGCAAGAGAAAGGCAAGTTTTCATTCTGGAATAAAGCAAATCACTCAATTTGTGAAGATTATCAGGTGAGTTTCTAAAATTTCAGGTAGTTGCTTCTTAATTGCCAGTCCCTAGCACCAAGTATTAATATATTTTGGCTTTTTAAAGTAAGTATCTTTATCAGATACTTAGATTTCTCTGAAGCAGCGGTTTTGCTGGTTGCTGTAAATGAAACTGAAGAAACTGCTGGCATATAGGGAAAACTACCATGCAAGTGTAATTTGCAGTTTAATCTGAATTAGTAATGAGAGCTTTTGATTAGCACTGTTGGAAACAATAGAATGTTACAAGGGTCATCCCTCAGGGTCTGTAGATAATCATGACTAACTGTGGTCATTAATGCAAAATGGATAACTAGGCTTTGTGAATTCAAAAATGAATACATGAAATTCATCTTGAGTATCTTCTAACAACTATGTAGCTACTGCTTCATTTTATTGCTTCAGTGTATCTCCTTCCAATCCAATTAATGATGCGCTTGCTTGTTTGCATTTGTTAATGCCTTCCCTGATTAAAAAAGTCTGTTATATGTATTTTAAAGAGAAATATCAGCCATTTAACAAGCTAACATTTTTCAAATTCAATTTTCTTATCTTCTTGCTTTTTCCCAGTTAGGGGTCATCACAGAGGATCACCTGTCTGCTCATGATTGGCAGTGGAGTTTTTTATGGTGCCAAGTTGCCAACCCAGCACCCAACCTTCCACAGAAGGCACACACACACACATGCACTCATGCCTAGGGCCAATTTAGAGTGTCCAATCCACCTACAGCATGTCTTTGGGATGTGGGAGGAAACCCAAGCGACCACAGGGAGGACATGCAGACTCCACATAGAAGGCACCCCAGCCAAGGATCAAACCAATGAACCTCTTGCTTTGAGGCAGCAACATTAACCACTGCACCACGTGACCGCCCAATTTTCTTATCTGTTTAAGCATTTTAAATTATTTTTCAAATGATATCCATTTGGTTGTAACAGACTTATGAAAGTGAATGCTAGCCTTCCTTATCTGTCTCTTTATCCTT
This sequence comes from Protopterus annectens, assembly GCF_019279795.1. Taxonomy (NCBI): domain Eukaryota; kingdom Metazoa; phylum Chordata; order Ceratodontiformes; family Protopteridae; genus Protopterus; species Protopterus annectens. Next base: position 263,583,667 of record NC_056746.1, on the reverse strand, counting down.
ATACAAGATCAGTGTCATTTCTCACAGTATAAAAGAAAAGTGTATACTTCACAAAAACAGTAAATGACATGTAGATAAAGCTTCCTTTAGTATAATGTTGTTATTGCCCATCTCTATCACTCTCTCTCTCTTCTCCCCCCAACTACCACCAGGGTATATTTGGGTAAATGAATAAGGGTTTCTGATTAGCGTTCATAGTGAAACATTTGATGACTGTAACGTCATCAACACATTTTGAAATATGGACTACAAATTCCGTATACTCATCAAGGTCAATATGGTGGTTCTTTACAGCTGCATTTCTAAACACTGACCAGTTCATACATTCTAAGCAGCCCTGTAGTGCCATGACTGCTCCCTCAGGCCATATCCTTATTTGTTTGGTTGTAGGTTTGACCCTTTTCAGTAGTGGTGTGTATGCAGGAAGCAACATGATGGCCAGATGGTCTGAGATGCCCAGATGTGGATAAGGTCCTGCTTTGTAGGCCAGTTTTACATATGTGTACACCTTATCCTGAGTGTTCACCCCTCTTATTGCAAAGTTTACATGGGAAAACTCAGGGTTCTTATTCTGGAGGTTATTTATTGACAGATACAGAATGCACAGGACATTGTGTTTATGACCTCTATTCTTTTTGTAAGGAACCTTTGCAGACATCCCAGTTGCTGCATGTGTCTGGTCAGGTACATACCTAAGGGGTCATTATACTCAATGATGGGTCTGATGAGAGTTGTTATACTCAATGATGGGTCTGATGAGAGTCATTATACTCATTGATGGGTCTGATGAGAGTCATTATACTCAATGATGGGTGAGAGTCATTATACTCAATGATGGGTCTGACGAGAGTCATTATACTCAATGATGGGTCTGATGAGGGCAGAGTGTCATGCTACAATGACTTCCCTGAACTTAGATGTCATGCACTTACTTATAAGTTGAGCAACAGAGAAGGATTTCCTTACTACCTTGGATACATGTTGGTCAAACACTAGTTTATTGTCTACATGTGTTCCCAGATCCCTGACTAGTGGGTCAGCTCTTAGGGGTGTTTTATTGATGACCCAGTTTCCGGGGGTGGCTGACTTCTCAAAAGGTGCTGTAATATATTTCTTAACATTGAGTTTTAAGCCATCGCTTTGGCACTAGTCATTTGTCTGTGTTAGACCCTCCTGTAAGATGTCAGTGTCTTGGAGGGATTCTATGACTGCTCTCAGTTTGCAATCATCTGTAGAGTTGGTCAGCCACAGGCCTTTGACATTAACCTTGACTTCTGAGAAGTAGATGCCAAAGAGGAACACGCCCAGCACAGAGCCTTAAGGGACTCCACTGGTGATAGGCCTCTTTGAGGAGGTGGTCTCACCAGTCCTAACTTCCTTGGTCCTATCTGTCAGTCAGCTGGTTAACCAACATGTTATATAGGGGTTTATAATTAATTCCATAAGTTTGTAACAATTCCAGAGTAAGATATTACATCACATGCCTTAGTCGGTCAAAGGAGACAGTATGTGCTGTTTTACCTCATCCATTGCTTTGATGACCTTCTCAAAGAAGTCCACCCGGGTTAGTAAGCATGACCTTCCTTTGACAAATCCATATTAGGAGGATCCAGTATCTGAAGGTCTCCTATGTCTTTGTTGATCATTTCCATGATAATTCTTTCCATGGCTTTACATATAAGACTAGTCAGACTAACGGGTCGGTAGCTTTTGGGATCCATTGGTGGTCACCCATTGTGAAGAGGGATGATTGTTGCAGCTCTCAATTTTTTAATACCATGGTGAAATAGTAACTGATAGTTCCCTGATAGGTCATGTTTTAAACTATTCAGGAAGCATCCTGGGATATTATCGGGGCACATTGAGCTGTGTTCTTAGCCTTAGTGAGCACAACCAGGACATTTTATAGTTGGAGGGGTTAAGTTTGAGGGTATTTCCTGGAAGGTGGCTGGGGGTGAGTATGGGGAGGTAAATGTGAAAGTGAATTTGCCAGCCAGCAGATTCACTATATTGTCCGGCTCAGTGAATGCATCATTAACCACCAGGTCAGCACTCTGGTGTGTGCTACCTTTGAGGTTACTGACATAGCTGAAGAAGGCCTTATAGTTGTATGGTTGTCTTTTGCCTGGGAGGCTATCTTGACCTCAAACTTTAATCTGATGAACTTAATTAGCCCTCTTAGCTGCCTGTTTATTTTGATGAGAGAGAGTTCTTATCTTTATGGGAGTTACACTTCCTGATTTCAGCAATGTGTTTCTTCCTTTTTATGCAACCTGTTTAATCTGGTGTGCCATTTGAAGTTAGTTTTGGGCTTACTTCTGGTAGTTACAGCATCCTCTATGCAGCCATTGACATGGCTGTGCAGAGTTTCTGTGAACAATTCTGTACAGGCCGCTGTGTTCTCTGGATTTGAAAGGGAAATTAATTTTGACAAACTATTCTTTAATAAAAGGTAGTTTGTCTTGGAATAGTTCCTAACTGTTACTAAGTTTACTGGGGTTACTGAGTTGATTTTGATTTTGAAGGAGACAGCGTTATGGTCAGACCTTACCAGGGAGGACATGACATGGGGGGCAGCATTCTTCCCTATTTGTGAGTATGCAATCCAGTATGTTGTAATCTGTAGTGGACATATGCACTAACTGGTTATGGGTGATTGTATTTATGAAGTCCAGTAATCTCTGTGTCTGAGATTTAGGGCCGTGTAGGATTTCCAGTCTATAGAAGGATAATTAAAATCCCCCATAAGTAAGGTGTTATGATGGATGGTGAACTCTCCAATAGGTTTAAGTATGCACTATGAGTTTAATGGGACATAGAGGGTGACCTATAACTTGTTGGGATTTTGTACAGGATTTTATCTAAGATGATCTTCATGTGGAGAAACTACAGCTCATCATCCTGTTTAACCAACCTGCAGGTGTGCTTATCAACCTAAACAATTCAAAACTGCAGCTAAACACTTTCTAAGAAGCACCTGGATCTGCAAATGCACACCCCCCCCTTAACTGTCTATCCTTACCTCCTCAGCTGTCTCTTTCCCTCGTCTCCCCATTTTTTTTCTCTTCCTCATTCTACAACTCTAATTCTTTTGAAACTGACTTGCAAATAGCTCAGACTACCTACTCTAACTTTCTACTCGAATATGTATATGTCTTTACTGTTGTTTAACTAAATATCAACAGACTAACGCTTTCAGACATTCCTTTTCGCTATGGTAGGTATTTTCTTTGTAACTGTTCTTGATAATGACTATATATCTTTCTATATTACCTTGCAACTTAACATTATAAATTGTTACTTACAAACTTATCTTTTTGAAATATTGTACTATACTTTTTTGAAATATTGTACTATACTTTGCATATGTGTTAACTGTGGAGCTTTTATCTCTATGCCATCACTGAAAAAGGGCAACAGCTCAGTCAGACTAATCGGGTCAACAAATGTAAAATAAATAAATAATAAATAAATATCAAGGCACCTCCACCTTTAACCATGTCTGTACAGCTACTAAGGCACTAAAACCTTGCATTGCCGGGTTATTCCCTGCAGCTTTAACCTTGTCTTGGTAAGTGCACAGATGTCTATATGCTTTAGGGTGAGGAGGGCTTGGAGGGAGTTTAGCTTTTTCTTTAGGCTCCCAGCTTTTTTAAGAGCAGTGAGCTAAGCTTCAACATAATTTACTCCATTTAAGTTAGTGTACAGTAGAGTTCTCCAAGGCCTGCTGGATACAGCAAAGGAGACTTGTAAGCAGGAACACACCTCATTTAAAAGTGTGTCAGTACACTTTGTGAGCTTGCAAAACAGATTAAAAATTAGTATGTTATAAAGATTAAATTATTATCTCAGTATTTGCTGTGCCTATTGCTTTTCTATGCTGAAAATAATGTCTAAAAGACATACTATTTATGTATGTATGTGTATATATATATATATATATATATATATATATAATTTAATTCTTTAATAAGACAACAGACCTCACAAGTGACAATGGACCGTAACTTTAGGTGAAGATAAGAAGCAAGGTAGATCTGACAGTAATTCAGTATTTATGCTCATACTTATTATGATACAGCTTTACAATATCTATTAAATGAAAACCAGATATTTTATAATCTTTGTTCACAAACCTTCTTGGTTAAAATTAAAGACAAGATCACCAAGCTAATACTCTGTACATTACCTTTGTGTGACTGTATATTACCTGTGTCTCAGTACTATATACCTTCGGGCTGAGAGTGAGACTGGTCAGTACTGATGTTCCCTTTACCCTGATCAACAAAAGTAATGAAATAAATAAATATCAAACAGATACCAAAAACTTTAAATTAAACATGTTATGGGCGCAACATTTAAACTTAGTATTCTGCACACATTTTTACAACTTCGTAAAATGTCACCGAGCCTTTGGTTTCATTAAGCATTGCTGACTCTCTTTCTATATAACAGTGTGCTTCTCAAACTGTATCTATTGAACCCATCAAAATGTTCTTGTCCAGTTGGAATTACTTAGCAACTTCTGAACTTTGGCTTAATCATTTCTAGATTATTCTGCAGAATGTCAGCAACAAAGTGTTAAATTAAACATTATCATATAGTTGGTCTTACTGTTCTTGTTAATGCAAGTTCTACTGTTACTTTCTACCAACTTTAGTTAAATATTTTGATTGTTCTCCAAGATCATAGCTGAAATTAAAACACCCTGTGAATGCACCAGCTCACCTACCTACATCAAAATAAAGCACTTGAACAAATTAAATACAGTATACATTGCACTTAACCAGCTATACTGAATGTAATTAAAAACTAGATGATGCCACCAATAACCCAAGGATGGGATTTCTATCTTGGATGCTAGAAAGCCAGAACATCCTAGAAAGGTAGAGGGTTTGGTAGAACACATTTAATGTGCAAAGAGAACCATCAGATTTCCTAATCTTTAAGATTAAATATGCTGTTTTTTTCTCCATGATGCCTTCTATTCGTCAGCATTCCTGACAGCCAGTCACCTCACCTGTTTCCTGTAAGATGACAGTTTAACATGGGAAGCTGTCATCCAGGCATCCATTAGTCTTTTTCCTTCATGTGCCTTAGCCCCTGATTTCCCATGGCTGATGTCAGGGTTGGCCAGCAACCAAAACCTTCCAGTCATGAGCACTACAGTGTATGCCTGACTCCAGCTACAGTGCACACTACTCATCATGCATGTGTCTGTTGTGGCCAAATTGCTGCTTATATACCTGCAGTGCATTCACCATCCACTGGGTGTCAGTACACCAGTAGACCTAGCTGTCTCCTTCACACCAGGAAGGGTGAACACAAGACAGCCTATGTCCACCACTTACTCCCATCCTCCCCAAGTGGCTCCTCTAACTCCTAAGTCATTAGCTGATCCTAGGTTAGATGGTTCCCAAGGCTTCCCTCTACATCATGAGCTTTGCGCATCCTATCTGTCCCTGGAGGAGTGGTTTCAGCCCAGAAATTAGTAGTTTATTGGCCATTTTGGGCTAATTTCTATCTCTTTCATTTCCCTGCTATAAAACCCACATTTGCAAGGTTTTTGTGCTTGTATACAGCTCAACAAGCTCCTGCCTGGTGCCCTGCAGAGTTTTACAGCAGCAGAGAGACAAAAAGAGAGAGACTTCGGAGTGATTAAGTATCATTTTTCTGCATTTTCTTGCTGCCTTTAGCTAATTCCACATAAAACGCCAATTTTTTAGAGTTTCTGTGATTTAAAAAAGCTTGTTTCAGCTACATATTGTACTTATTTTGCTGCCTGCACTTTAACAAAGTCGTTTTTGTGTTTAAATTACCTGTTTAACTTTTGTAGGCTACACACTCGTGTGATAGTCATTTCTGTGCATTTAAAGTGTTTTTTTGATTGTATCTGCTTATTTTCTGAAAAAAAACAAAAAAAAAATACTTGTTTTCCTGCCTTTCTAAGCTAGTATAGTCCAGCTTTCGGGTTAGTGCTGAATTTAGGGCTGTGTTACAAGTTTCTGTGTTTGCCCATACCTTACTTGGATAGAAGGAAGTTTCTCTGTTCACTTGTGAGAGAGGTGAGCTTTGAGCAGCCTATCTGACCCCGGAGGAGTGATTTCAGCCCAGAAATTAGTAGTTTATTGGCCATTTTGGGCTAATTTCTATCTCTTTCATTTCCCTTCTATAAAACCCGCATTAGCGCGGTTTTGCGCACTGGGCAGCGCCGGTTAGCTAGGGTATAACTATTCCCAGCTCCACAAAGTCTATTCTTCAATTTTTGCCTTGGAACTAGACAAACTTTCAACTTAAGCACTCAAACCATTCACTTCTCAGCCTGGCACTTGCTCAAAACTCATAGCAAGCACTAATAAACCTTAGCACTCAACCCCCCTATACTGTAGAGAAGGACAAGGCTCTCTATTCAACCTTACCAGCCAGTCAGTAAAACAGCTCACTGTACCTATTCAGGCATGTCCAAAGGACAGTTTCAGGTGTACTCTCCTGTCCAACTGGTGAATCTGGGCATTTTGAGGCAATGTTACCACTGCCTCGTGCACAGACAACCCTCTCCTCCTACCACCAAATATTAATACATGCAAGAGATGCAATTATACAGCCAAACTGGAGGCTAAGCTCTCTCAATCCAAGACTGGACCAGACAGTCAAGAGGAGAAGGGAATTACTTGCCTCACACCACCAGTCTCACATAGACCTATGAAACCAGCACCGGCAAAAAACACACATAAATACACAAAAACATACACGGAGGCTCTAAATAAAAATCTGCAAAAGCAACAGAGACCTCCAAAGCAGACATCCAAGCAACTTCCACCCCCAACATAAACCATGAAACACATACTTCACAAAACCAATGTTCCACATAATCACAGCCCTTAAAGCAAAATAACATACCCAACACACTAGTAATAGGTGACTCTATAGTCAAACACACTGATGTCCCACTCACTAGGCTGAACAAGGAGAAGGTTACTGTTAGCTGCCTGTCGGGTGCCAGGATCCGCCACATAACGCAAGCACTCAGGTCACTCCAGAACAAGTACAAATACGACTCTGTCATTGTCCATGTTGGTGTGAATGACCTGAGCTGTACCTCACTGGACTACATGAAAAGAGACATGGAGGAGCTCTCTGATCATGTAGCCCAGGATGGTATGACCCTGACCTTGAGTAGCAACCTGCCCTCACCAAGAATGATACCATGGTATAAAGAAAAAGTTATCAATTTCAACAATTGGCTAAGCTTCTGGTGTCATTCAAAGGGGATCCAGTGTCTGTCAGCCTGGGATGACATGCTCGACAAGCCACGCTGCTTTGCTAGATATGGCTTGCACCTGTCACCCTTAGGCTTTCGAATACTGGCCAAGGCTCTTGCCACCCCCATAGTGCCTTTTTTAGGCAAGGCTCAAAAGACAAACCCACCTCCATAAATAGCACAAGTAGCAAACAACTGAGGGTAATGCTACTCAATGCCAGAAGTCTAAACCTCAAAATGCACGCACTCAAGGCACTCCTCAGTATGGAGAAAACTGATATAGGTGCAGTAACAGAAACCTGGTTTAAGCCTCCAGAGAGTACCCCAGCACTACCAGGCTACAACTCATACCATACATTTCGGCCACGAAACCCAGACCGAAATACAAAAGGCGGGGGTGTATCCATATTTATCAAGGATACCCACACCTCCAGGTTAGTAGCACAGCACAGTGCTTCAGAGATCATCGACTTGCAACTAACAACGGGCAGAACTGCAATTGAAATTGTAGCTTGCTACAGATCACCCACCATGTCCCAGGAACCCCATTCTGCATTTCTGGAAACACTGGGAAACATAAAGGTCCTACCAAACACCCTGATATTGGGTGATTTCAATTACTCAAACATTAACTGGGAGAACTACTCAAATACTAACTCCCTTGCCCAACATTTCCTAGAATTTATAAACGCAAACGCCCTGGATCAACTGGTCAACACCCCCACCAGAGGTGACAACATATTGGAACTGGTCATCACCAACATGGGCGACCAGTGTTCCACATTATAGGTCAACCCCTCAGTGGTAAGATGTGACCATAAACTAATCACTCTGGATATCCACATTCCGCCCCCAGCCCTGGTCAAAGAAACTACCATGAAAAACATTTCAAAAGCAAACTTCACTTTACTTAAGACCAAGGTAGAAAGTTTCAAATCCACCATGCTAAAGGATAATGCTGCCCAAGCTGCAAAATCCTTTACTAATGCACTCTACAGGCAAATACAAGAATGCATGGATCATGCTATCCCAAGCAAAACCAAGATTCACTCCTCCAAAAAAAGGAAACCAGTCTGGGGGACCCCTGCCATAAACAAGCTATACAATAGAAGGAGGAAACTAGTACAGAAAAGTGTAAAATCCCAAGAGGGGAAGAAATCCCTGATCAGTATCAGCAAGAAACTACAATCCCTCATAAAATCATCCAAAGCTAGTTTCAAAAGAAAAATTGCTAAGGACTCCAAAGATAACCACAAGGCATTCTTTAGCTATGTCAAGAATCTAAGTGGCAATTCTCAGATCTGCTCGGAGTTAGTGCAGAATGGCACAAAATACACTGAACCGACTGATATCGCCAACATCCTGGCAGACAGGTTCAGTGCAAACTTCACCCCCAAAAGGGCCCATAACCATACCAGAAGAATGTAGTGCCCCTGAAATCACAGACACTCAGGTTAAAACAGCCCTCTGCAAAGCCAAAAACACAGCATCAATGAGACCGGATGGTGTCCCAGGCTGCGTCCTACATGAGCTCAAAGATGAACTAACCCCTCACCTAAAAACACTGTTCAAACTCAGCCTCTCCACAGGCTACATGCCCATAGAGTGGTGCACAGCAATGGTTATTCCGCTCCACAAAGGTGGAGCTACAACAGACTCCAGGAACTATCGCTCTATAAGTCTGACTAGCTTGGTCTGCAAGGCTATGGAGCACAACATCATGGATCTCATTAACAGAGACATTGGGAACCTCCAAACACTGGACCCTACCCAGCTCAGCTTTGTTAAGGGCAGATCATGCCTCCTAAACCTGGTGGACTTCTTTGAGACAGTTACCAAGGCTATAGATGAGGGAAAGATGGCCCACACAGCCTACCTAGACCTCGCAAAGGCCTTCAACACCATTCCCCAGACTGGTATTATAGACAAGCTCACCAGCCTGAACATAAACCCCTACGTCACGAGATGGGTTGCCAACTGGCTCACGGACAGAACCCACATGGTAAGAGTTGCTGGAGCAAGGTCTGACTCTAAACCGGTTACAAGTGGTGTTCCCCAGGGCTCAGTCCTAGGACCCCTCCTGTTCGGCATATACTTCTCAGAGGTACAAGCAAGCACAGGAGGACTATGGCTGACCAAGTTTGCAGATGACTGCAAACTAGGGGCTATAATTGACTCTCTGGCTGACACAGACATCCTCCAAAAGGGTCTCACTGAGACAGATACCTGGTGTCAAAACCACGGCCTCAAGCTAAATGGCAAAAAGTGCATAGTCATCCCCTTTGGAAAAAACAAAGTACCCACAAATTACCACATAGGTGGTAGCCCCCTAAATACAGAAGACGAAATAAGGGATCTGGGGACCGAAGTAGATAGTAATCTCTCCTTTGATAATCACATTGCCAAAGTGGTTAGAAAATCTTTCTATGTGGCCCACCTACTCACAAAAGGGTTTGCATCCAGATCAAAAGAGGTTATTGTGCCCCTCTATGCATCACTCATCAGACCCATCATAGAGTACAAAACCCCATTTGGGATGTACCTTACAAGACACCTGCAACAGCTGGAAAGACCACAGAAGTACCTCACCAAGAGAATCACTGGCCTCAAACAGATGCCCTATGCAGCTCGACTGAAGAAACTCCAGCTGTACTCGGTTGCATACCGCCTACTCAGAGGTGATCTCTGCCTGACATACAAGGCTATGTCCAACCCAGAATTGATGGACATGCTCCACCTAAAAAATACATATCCCCTTGAGCCACACGCTCTAGGGATCTAAACCTTACCACAACAATAAATAGGACGTGCTGGAGGGATAGATTCCTGTCCCAGAGACTTCCCATGCTCTGGAACAAGATTCCAATCTACATTATGCAGAGCTCCTCACTAACACTCTTCAAGAGAAACCTTGACGAGTGGATGGGAAACAGGAAGTTTACCCCGGGGATCACTTCAGTGGCTCTGCTGGACAGAGGCACAGGAAACTAATCTAAGGGGGTGGCGAAAGCCAACACATTCCAGCTAGGCTTATAAATGCCCTTGGGCAGATAGCCTAGTACCTACCTATGAACCTTTCACATTGACTTCTTTAGCTTGCTGTTTTTTTTATGTACCCAGATGATGGGAAATACACTGATATCTGACATTTGCATACAGTGAATGTAGGATAATATGTGAAATGCATCACTGGGTTGATGGATAGCTCTAAAGACATTTTATATGACAACCATATGGGGTGAATGAGTTGAGCATTATAGAATGTGAAAATGAAGTCTCTTAAAAAGTATGCATTTCCAAAAAAATGTAATATTCAGTATACTATAGCTGAACAGTTCAGCTTCTGTGAAAAGGAGAAATAATGCTCACTGAACTTAAAAGGCAGGCTATATAGGCTTATTATCTCTTCCTTTTGTCAAGCCAATGTTAATTTAAAGTGTGTAATGTTTATGAGAAGTATAATAACTACTTACTTGCACAAGCATTACAAAGGGAAAAAAAACATGTTCAAAACAGAAGGAAAATTAATATAAATTGCAGGGCTTTTTTTTTTCGGATTAGCATATGATATTACTGATTAGTTCTGAAAGTGTAAGCCTTTATTTTTCCCTGTCTTCTAGGAATATATTGCAATCGCACATTTGATATGTATGCTTGCTGGCCAGATGGAACACCTGGGACAATTGTCAACATATCTTGCCCTTCCTACCTGCCATGGCTGGAAAAAGGTAAACGGAATTCACAACTGAAGCATCTACATATGTGAATATACACACACGCACACATGCACACATACACACGTACACACACGCACGCACACACACACATACACACACACACACACACACACACACACACACACACACACACACACACACACACACACAAAACTGTGAAATGCAGTTAGGCTACAAACTGGGTATTCCTTTAATATTATTTTTCATAATTGTTTACATGCACACTGAGAATTCAAAACAAGTCAATGGAAGTGATTTAATGCAAATTCCACTCACTATAAATTAACATAATGTCCACAATATTTCTGCACAGGGGCCACAGTGTCATGTTCGTCAAAAGTACCATTTAATTATATCTAGATATGACAATGGCAAGTTATTCCAGGAATCAGTAAATACCACTTGGACTAGATCTGTTTGTGCAGCAGATTTAAACATACTTAGCCAGGTGTCAAAGCTGTGACTCCGTTAGAACTGTAATGCCAGCTAAAAGGGTAGTAAGATAAAATACTGCAGGTATGTGTCAACCTCAGTTGCTTAAAGCTGCACTCAGTTCACAAAGCAAGGCTAACAAAGACATCCTCAAGACAAGAATATAAACAAAATGCTGCAGTTAGATTGTACCATTGAAAACTGCTCCAAAAACGTAATGCATCATAATAAATGACCAGAAAATATGTGCTTGGACATACTAGTTTATTTCCATATGTGTTGTAGCAGTAATTAATTGGGATTACAATTACTGAAATAAAATATTTAAAACCAGATATGTCATTTCATTGGAAGCATGTGGGGACCTTGCTAGGTTGACAGGCAGGGCAGAATACAGCTGTCTCAAGTACAATCTTTTTTTTAACTTAAAGGAATGTTTAGTATCATGGCTTGTCAAATTCCATCACATTGTTAATTACAGCAGTGGGCGTAGACTAGAGGTGTACAAGCTCGGTGTGCGGCCAGGTGAGATATGCCATTCACATGGGAAATGTAAAGGTGAACATATGCCTTCTGCTGTGTTTCCCATGATGTTTTACTGACATTAATTACGTACTCATACCAGCTGCTCCCATGCTGAGCTAACCAGTTATTAGTACGTGTCACTCATGCTCTCTGTATCCCAGTGATTTACACCATATGTTTCTCTGCATGTTGTGTGTGTAAAAAAAGGAATAAAGCAAGCCTACTTCTTGTTCTTCCAAATGTTTCACATTGACTTCTTTAGCTTGCTGTTTTTTTTATGTACCCAGCTGATTGACATGCTCCATGGCTATGCATGTAACATCATCTAACCTCAGGGCTGTAAAGGGATGTTACTTAATGAAATGAACAGAGCTTCAGTTAACTTTATTTTAAAACTTACAGGCTAAAACAGATTCACTGTTCTGTAAGTAAACCTTTCACCTTACAGAGTATCTAAATTCCCAGTATGCGACTAGGACACGTATTTGAGAACCAGCTCACAAACAGCAACAAGTAAGTCAAAAAGTAAAAAAAATCCATAAAGCATTTGTCTGAGCGCACACTCATAAACAAAATATGTACATAATGAAACAAAACAACATAAAGAATTACATGCAGTATTTCTCAGTGGTTCACTTATTGGTTATAAGCAATCACCTATGTACTTTATAGTGATTTGGTTTCTCTTCATTTACTGGGAGGGGTTAGCATAATGGTTAAGGATTTTACCTCACAGGTAGAAGGAACAGTATTTGATTCTGACCTGTTGTTGTTAGATAGGCTTGTAATAGTTTGCAGACCGATAGTCTAGTATAGACGTGTCCAACCTATGGCCCTCAGAGCTCTTCCATGTGGCCCTCAACCTCTAACTGCAACATTGATATACGCATGCCCCAAAACACTTTTTTTTGTTTTGTGTTTTTTGCTCCCATGACCTGTAATGCTAATGTCGGTGTGCGCATGTGCCAAAGCACCCTTCTAGTTTTGTTTTTGAGCCAAAAAAGGGTCAGTGTGTTTATGCCATTATTTTGCGCCGAACAATCAGTGTGTGTGTGTATTCTCGCTGAAGAGGGACTCATGTATGGATTTGCCGCTGTTGCCTTTGAAAGGGACAGCAATTACCTGTGTTAATAGGTAAGTACGGAGTTTGCATGAAAGCAGAATTGTGTGCGTGAAAATAGAGGAAGACTGTGTGTGTGTATGTGTGTATATGTGTGCATGACAGAGAGAGACGCATGCACAAAGAGGCTAACAATGATCAGTCTACCTACTGAACACAAACAAGTTAGTTCACAAATATATCGTACATTAAAAGTACACTTTCATTAAATTGCTGCTTTCCTGACAGGGAGAGTGTTGTATTGAACATGAACTCATACCTCTTAACTGTATGGACTTTCAAAGAATGTCTGGATTTTTGCCTCATCTTCCAATTTGTGTCTTTTGCTTAGGAAATAAAAGTAGTCATCCAAGGTAATGCAGTTCCAGGGAGTAAGAATGAGACAGCAGCCTAGGGTTAATGGGTCAGTAGTGGACTGACTATGTGGGACTGTAGCATATAAAGTTGTATTGTTTTTTCAGACAAACAAAAAAGCACCTAGTACTGTTTTTTCACTGGTGGGTTCTAAGCAGTGGTAGATAGTACAACAGTAAGCATAGCTTTGGCGGATCATCAATACTGGCAAATCAAGTGGGCACAATGTCATTTTTTAAATGTTGGGGATTTTAGTGTGTATGTGTGTGCTTATGTGTTGGGAGTGCTGCAACAGTAGATGATTATTAAAGACAGAGACTTACGGACTGTGGAGAATGTTTCTTTGTTTCAAAACCTAATACTTGGGTACGCATGCCAGAAGTAGATTTTTTAAGACATAGCTTCTTGCCATTTACAGTGGATGGATATTTACATTTAATGGACAATGCATTAGCGTGGGCCTGTGGGGTTCTGAAGGATGCCAAGTCCACCACTGCCAATGTCTTGTAAAGTGACCTGGAAATAGATATTGGGATGTTACTGAAAAAATATAGTAAGTGGGCTTAGAAATATAGTTTAATTAAACAAAGTGTACTTTCAATTTACAGGCCATAATTTAATTTATTTCAGGTAGTCCAGATACTGGTAGATTGTATACCATTAGACTTAATTAGGGAGAGCTGTCATTCTGGGGAAACAAGCAGCCCTAGTTTCAGTGAAAGCTCTGTGGTTGCTTGCAGGTAGGAAGTTGCAGGATGTTGATGCAATGTGTTTTATTTATTATTTTTAATGCATTTGTCATTTCAAAGCATGGTTTTCTTTGATTCAAAAGAAGACAGGACTGAATGAGTCATATAATGTTTAACTGACAATAATGGTATAGAAAGATTATAAGTGATGTATAATGTTTGCAGCTACAGTTGTTTCAGTGTTGTCTATGATGCATAACTATTTTTGGGTCTGTGTCCCACTTTTATTTTTCGCTTTCTCCAGATTTCTTGCTCTAAGGTTGAGAGGTATGGTTCCTTACTAAATCAGAAGTTGTATTTACCTTGGAAGACTTTTCGGCATAATTATGAAAAACAGAGGCTTTTTAATATCTCTGCTTATTTCCAATATAAACTGCCATGTAACCTTGCAAATAACCTTCTTATTAAGCTACTTTACTTCTTTTGGAATTGACAGGTATGATTCATCTGTTCCGACATAAGCATAGAGTGCTAATGTGACTTTGATTTCTTGCAGCAGTCTGTGGTTTACATAATCACAATAACTTTTCTGTGTTTCTGGGTGTGTAATCAATTTAAAAGTTTTAAAGATGTTTTCCAAAAATAAATAAATATATAATAAATAAATAATCCTCTCTACTCTTTGAGCTGTTGACAAAGTCTGTGAATTTTTTTTTTTTGAAAAGCAAAGGTCAACATTACAGTTCAGTAAACTGTCAGTCTGTGAGTAACTTCTGCACAAATTAAAATGTTGGAATGTCAAATGGCTTTAGATTGGAGGGAAGTTTATTTTTATTTATTTTATTTTATTTTACATTTGTTTACCGGGAAAGTCTGACTGGACACAGGTCCATTTTCAGCAGAGGCCCGGGGAGAAAAGCTCCAAAAATAACACAAAACAATATAATACAATACATGAGAGAGAGAGAGACAGCAAATTATGGATGTAGTACTCATACAATATGGCAGAGATTACATCTCGTAACAGTGAGAATCATTGGGGTACAGAATAAACCTAAAAACATTTTTTTACAGTTATAATTACAGCAAGGCAAATATCAATGAGTTAAGTTTTTAGGAGAAAGCTGTTTGTACATAGCTGAAGCTCTGAAACACTCTTTTGGTATGGATTAACCTGGGGATTGACACAAGTTATATGTTTACACCAGTATGTAGCATTATAGTTTATGGTTTTCTTATTGATTTACTTTTTGTCGAGCAGTTGTTTGTTGATTTATTGATGGTCCTTTTGGTGGTGGGAAATTACATGGATGAATTTATCTCTATTATTTTTTTTTTCAGATATTTTGACTTCCAGACAATTTCATTCAGTGAGTGGGTGTCATGTGATTACTGAGGTTGCCTATTTTACAAGTAGAGGCTTTTTGTGTGTGTGTGTGTGTGTGTGTGTGTGTGTGTGTGTGTGTGTGTGTGTGTGTGTGTGTGTGTGTGTGTGTGTGTATGTGTGTGTGTGTGTGTAAGAGAGAGAGATTTAATATGTATACTGAATATAATTTTTCAAATGGAATTCTTAGTTAAACATGCCCCTTTTCTTGGGCAACTAGACTTGAGTAACCAATATTAGATCTTAGCCATCCAGCTGGGAAAGGTTAGTATGTGGATTTTCCATCTGGTTTGATGAAGGTTATGCTACTTACCCAATGACTAAATTTATGGCTAGCCATCCAGCCATCGTGTTGCTGAACTACATTGTTTGATAATGAGAGGAGCTTTTTACAGAAGTTGAAGTTTTTTGTGTCAAGAACCTGTCCATAAAAAGTGGCTTGTTTATGTTGCAGTGAAGGCTGTGGTCTTTGTAGTGAGCGTTTTAAGTATAACCAGTATTTCTGAGGTAGAGGAAGTCTCTTAAGGCAGGATCTTTCTTAGCCTGGAAAGCAAGCCAATGATGAAATTTATAGGGGCTAGTGAGAGACAGAGGAAAGCAAAAACCTTTTTGGTCTGTTTGGATAACTAAGTGAACTTAGTCCTTTGATCTTTTTTTGTCAGAAATGGTTGTAGTCTTTCTTTTGGCAGTGTGTTTTGCTGAGGCACTGCATTCAATAATGGCTCTTGTAAAGGAAGAATACAGGGATGTTATGACCTCCTTGTCCCTGGATAAGATACCCTTACTAATGAAGTGGGCCATGTAAAAAGCTTTCCTTACAACGGAAACAACGTGGTGGTCAAAAGTCAGGTTTCTATCAACCTGGGTGCCCAAGTACCATACGACTTATTGCGTGCTTACAACATTGTTATTAATGTGATAATTTGTGGGGACATCACTCTCCTCAAAGGGGATGATGATGCATTTTTTGGCATTTAGCTTGAGGCCATATTTCTGGCACCAGTTATTTGTTTGGGTGAGACCCTCTTGTAGCTTATTCAGAATTGTTTTATTAAGTCAGTAATGTGAATTCTTTACTTTATTGTAAATTTGTTGGGTTATTTTTGTAGATTATAGTATTGTAGGACTGCTGATGTTGAAATTTTACGTAGTTGGACTGCTGGAATGGTTTTCCCAGTGAGAAATGCTAGTGCTGTAGTGAATATCTGTTTATTTGTAAAAAAAAATATATATATATATATATATATATATATATATATATATATTAACTAAGATGTTAGAGTTAACTGTTAGATTTGAGAATTAGAATTAGAATGAGAATTAGAATTTTAAGGCAAATATTAGGCATTTATTACATTTATTCATTGTTCAAATGCACCTACAGTACAGCCAGAAGGTCGACTGTGGTCTTCCGGAGCAACGAAAGAGTTAACTGTATGATATATTTTATATGCAGCCCCAAGAGCATTTCTGTTCACTCAGTGCAGCCCCAGCAAGCCAAAAGGTTGGACACCCCTGGTCTAATATTTACCTATGAACTTATACAATATACAGCCTAACTCTTTACAGTAACTAAAACAATCACATTCTGCCAAATTCACACAAATTAGAGTCTTGAAATAAAATCACAAAAATCAAATTTTCATTCAAGCAGCATTCACACAAATCAGATTTGACCCAAAGGACCTGACCAAACTGTCAACAAAGCAGTAGCCCAATTACTGGTATACATCTCAACCTCTTAGAGCAAGAAATCTGGACACAGCCATAAGTAATGGGGGGGGGGGGGTCAAAGACCCAAAAACACGGACAGTTTTAAATATTGCTCTTACAAATGTAGAATATTGCTAGAATAACAGGTTTTGCATTATCATGAATTTTCTGAAGGGTATGAACTCTGAAGCACAGATGTCTGTCAATATTCTTTGACTTCCTCAATGATTTGCTAAAGATTGGCTAAAAAAAATTTTTATGAGGAACAGACCGAAAGTATAAGATAACAATCAGCACATTCTGCAAAAGTCTGAACAGTTAAAGACAAATATAGACTATACCATATATATTTTTTTGCAGCAGACTCATGTTGTATCCCTGCTGAATATACTCAGTAATTATTTGTACAGGCACACTATTTTGGGGGCTTTGCAGTGAAAACCAGAAGCTGTCTAGGGCTAGAGAAAAAAATGCAAGAAGTTTGATTTACTTGCCAGCCTCAACAAGCAACATACCCTTAGGACAACTATGTTAACATATAAAGAGTATCTGCTGTCACTTAATTCCATCACTTTAAATAATTAAAAAAAAGGCAAACAGGTATGAGAAACAGAAAAATTAAAAATAAACGGTATAAGGTGGCATACTTTAAACAACAGGTAAAATATTAACGTGCGTATGTGTTCTCTCAGCCCTCTTGGAACATTACACACCTAACATACAGTTCTTTAAATAAAAACAGTTTTATTGTATGGAACTTAAAACAAGGACTGGCTTTGCCAACATAAATAATATATGTGGACTTTACAAATCAGATATTGAATAAAGTCCCATAAAAGTCTCTGGTTTTAGACCATCTTCATTTAGTAAAAACACTGGGTCTTTCACTGGCAATCTGCTTCACATTGCTTTTCTTCTCCACCCTGTTGTTGTGCGCATTTGGATCATACAAGCCTCACTTGATTACACTGAAAATATTTGGCATGTATTGGAATCAGTGGTTTACCACTTTGCTTGTAGAGCCTACAGTGAAAGTATAGATTACTATCATGGGTTCCCTTATACCCTTGTGAAGTTTGAGGTAAAACTTTCTTATGCAATTTTACCCTGCTGGCTAGATAGTTTTCCTTTCTATCCATCTTTCAGCCATGATACATTCCTGGTCTGTCTCATAATTCAATCAATGTACTGAGTACTTGCTTCCTTATCATAATGTCTTCCAACATTTAAAAGTAATAATTGACATCCACCCACCTATTAAAGTGCTTTGTTCTGCAATGAAATCACTGACACTCTTTCTACCTTTCTTCTATATTCCCTAAACTTTTCTCCATAAGCTACAGGAATTAACTTAAAACAGTCATAAAATACTGTTTTAATTTTTTAACAATTAATACAGTCAGTATAGTTTATTTCTGACAGAGTATGCATTGCCTTACATTTGAGCAGAGAAGTCAAAAACTTCTCCTATTGACCCTAATTACAAACATATTCAAATGACCAAATAAAACAATCAAGGTTGTTCCTTTTTTATATATTGAAAACCATTTAGTACTGCCTGTGGAATCCGAGGGCTAGAGTCTCACCCTTACTACTCATGTAATTTTAGTACTTCCCTTGGAATCCCAGGCATACCTCTCAACATGGAAACATCAAAAATCTGGACAAGGCCCATGAAAAATAGGTACAAATCTGTACACTGATTAACACAAAATTTGCATACATAATTACACTACCTCGCCCACTCCAGTGGAATTGTGGGATAGCAACTTTCAAACGCAAACTAAAGAACAGAACCAAAATATAGCACCAGAGTCCCTCTGCAGCCATTCCAATGTCCCATTATCTGGCTATTTCACCCCATTTACCATAAACACTAATGTGTGCATACTGCTTTACTTCTACAATGATTATTTGGATTTTACTTTTACATTTTATAGCACAATGCACAAACACTAATAGACACTTGCATAACAAAGGAATGCTGTCTCACAATGAAAATAGACTTGGCATTAAAACTTCTCTGCCCTTGAAACTCACAATTATTGAAACAACATTGAAACCCACACCACATCCAAAGAAAATGCATTTGGCCAGTGGTGGATAAACATTACCTTTGGGCTGTTTTCAAATCATTGGCACCTTGCACACAAAACAAGAAACATACATGCGTTCTTTGCTACACTTCCTGACTTTATTAAATTATATTCCTTTTATAATACAGCACACTTGTTAGATTTCAGTTAGAGTGCATTTTAAATTTATTGTTTAAACATTTTTCCTGTAGGCAATGAAACAAAATTTGTGAACCAATGATGACTAAACTGCCCCATTCAGAACATTTCCATCATAAAATTCTACTTCCACACAGTTACATTTTAAATTTATTGTTTGAACATTTTTCCAGTAGGCAATGAAACAAAATGCATGAACCAATAATGACAAAACTGCCCAATTCAGAACATTTCCATGACAAAAGTCTACTTCTACACACACACACACACACACACACACACACACACACACACACACACACACACACACACACACACACACACACACACACACACACACACACACACACACATACACACACACTCACACACACAATATATATATATATATATATATATATATATATATACATATATAAACATATAGAATGACAGTAGTGTAAGCCATAGGCATCTTGCACAGCTTCTTGCACTTATTTTCAATTTCACTTTTTTTTTTTGGGGGGGGGGGGGGCAAAAGGCCAAAAACCAGGGACACATTTTAAACATTGCTTGTATAATTTTGGAAAGTTGCTTGAATAAAATGTTGTCTTACCACCATGCAGGACCCTGTGCACTACAGTCAGAGCAACATACCACTAAGCTAAATCAGCAGTTTCCTGAAAGACAGGAAGAATGAAATGTAAATGGCTATCATTTAGTGAATTCATTTCTCACTTCTCACCATAGCTCTCAAGTCAACATCTTAGCACAAAAAAACCTGGACAAAGCCAATAATGGGGGAATACAGCCCCCAAATAGGGACACATTTCAAATACTTTTCTTATAAACTTAGAAAATTGCTAGAATAAAATGTTTTGTGTTACCATTTATATTCTGAAGAATATGAAGTCTGAAATTCAAATGGCAAAATCCTAAAAACCACAGATTTACTGAGGAACAGAACAAAAAATGCGAGGCATAAATTCACAAGTGGTGGTGTCTAGGGACTTCAGGCTCTTTTTACCTGTACCCAAGCCACCAGATGTTTTCAGTTGGGGGCATTTACACACACATTGAGCCTGAGTACTTCTAGCCACCAGATGTATTCAGTTGGGGACATTTACACACACACACACACACACACACACACACACACACACACACACACACACACACACACACACACACACACACACACCTCCCGTTCGTTTGTGCCTGCTGTGCAAACTCATAAATAAACCTTGTTTGTTAGCTAGCATTTCAATTTCACAAACTCGGAAATAAACCTTGTTCATTAGCTAGCATTTCAATTTCACACACACTGTCTTTTGTACAATACCTTACAGAGCTCCCAAGCAGCAACTCCATTCGTTAAACGTCATTAGCTAGCAGAGTTTCCCAAGTAGAAAAATAAATAAAAGCTAGCGGAGTTTCCCAAGCAGAAAAATAAAAAAAACTCTTGTTCAGAAGGTAAATAAACTCCATTCTCAGAAACTACCTTGTGTGCATTCAAACAGCCACAGCTGGAAATGTCCCTTGAAGCAAAATTCCAACAGGCTGACGGAGCTGACTTCATCGCACACGTGATGATGTCAGCTCAAAAGTGCGAAAGAAAACAAAATTAAAAACAAAGCTGTAAAAAATCAGAAATGAAGGGGTGCCACTCAGGAATTGTGGCACCCCATTATTTGGACCCCAAAACTTGTTTTTTACTGAGTAATTCGGTACGGTTGGGAGGTATGATCCCAGGGCTGGGCTCTCATCCTTGCTACTCATGCTAACTTGGTAAAGACTAAACATTATATTATTTTGATGCTGTTTTAGTTTCTCCTTAGCCTCTCTGTTCCCATTCCCTTTACACCTCAAGCTGTTTCACTCTCTCTGCTGCTTCAGGGTTTTTCACACTGAGCTCCAGTCGCCACAGCTCGAGTTGAATTTTGAGATTACTTGGTGTACTGATAATACAATACATAATACAGATAATAATAATAATAATAATAATAATAATAATAATAATAATAATATTATACTTGAGTTGGCCTTCAGAATGTATACTAAATCAAAACTGCTGATTTAGTCTATGACCAGTGCTAACCACATCCAAAAAGGTTCTATACTGCACAGCTGAAAAGCTGGGTAGAAAGTAACTGGCTCCCCAAAACCTCACCCACCCAGTCTCAGCCCAGTGTTTTACAGTGTTATCTAACTAATAGTAACTATGTCTTGGCTAAAACTATGAAACTCTACCAACTAGCATTATTGACTATTGACTGACTGTAATCCTTAGATATTTACCAGAAAAAAAAAAGAAGTTAAAAAAGGCCTAGCAGTTGGTGCAGATGATTAAGGCTCCAAGCTCTTAATGAGTTGCCTTCTGTATTTAAATGTACAGGGTATGATTCTTTCTTCCTCCATTTGCCTACTTACTGTGTGACTCTGAGAAAGTCACTTAAAGAGACAGTGAATAATGCTGACAAAAAAAAAAGATGTTGAACATGGTATAAGTATTTCTGAACAGTAAAATTATAATGCTGTGCATTATTGATGACTGGAATTCTGGAATTCTCAGTCATTTGCCAAAATAAATTGTGGTGAGAGCTCATAGTTCAAGTAATTTCCAGTGACTTATCAGGTTCATAGTCCATATGTTCATGGCACATTGTAATTGATTCAAGCTGCTCAGATCTGAGGGAAGAGCTAGTTTAAGGTGGACACAAATACACACACACACACACACACACACACACACACACACACACACACACACACACACACACACACACACACACACACACACACACACACATATGATCTTCATAAGGGGCTAATAATATCTTTGTGATGCCACTATCCTTTCCTGCTTTTGTTGTTACACAATGCCATCAGCTAGACCAGACTGGCACACCAAGGTTTCAAATTACTCTACACTCTTCATATAAGCCATGTGTAATATAACATCATGTGGTAGCTATAGGTAAACAGTCATCATATTTGAAAGATTAAAACCAATAATTAAAACTCACCAGCTTAGGGTAGTTACAATTATCTACATAATAAAAAACAACCACAAGCTTTTGGAACTGTATAAAAAAATTCTTTAGTTAATTAAACTAAACAATACACTTCAAAAATAAATCTACAGACAGATGTGTTATTGCATAAGAAAATCTAAAATAAAAACATTAACTTGACAGATGGCTTCAAATAAATAGTGGCAAACAGCTACATAGCTAGCTCTGGAAATAACAATTGCTAGGTGGAGATGACTGTAATTTAATTACCTCTGTTTTTTATAACAATTTAACAGCTGCAAAAGACTTACAGGTAAATTCCATAAACATAAGCTCATTTACT
Organism: Protopterus annectens; assembly: GCF_019279795.1. Taxonomy (NCBI): domain Eukaryota; kingdom Metazoa; phylum Chordata; order Ceratodontiformes; family Protopteridae; genus Protopterus; species Protopterus annectens. Next base: position 263,560,882 of record NC_056746.1, on the reverse strand, counting down.
CTGAATCAGGTGGCTCTTTTTCTCTTAGGCAGATTTGCAGTTCATGTAAACATTTTCTGTGCTCCAAGGCTTACCAAAAGTCTGCCACTCCATGAGGAAAACTTACCTGGCTAAAAAATGGGTACCACACAAAACTCTAAGGAGAAGGTCACTGTACTGGAAGAACACAGGAAGGGTATCCTGGAGTGATTCAGCAATGGAAGTATATTGTTAGCACAGTCCTCTTTGGTTAAGTCAAGAAGTCTCGCTTGCTCTTTCCACATACTGATTTACCAACGTCATATTGAAACTAATCTCCCACAGTACCTCTTTGGAAAGTTCTAAGCTACATGAGATGATACTTTAATTAACAAGAAGCAATTAACCCCCTTTTAATGTGTGTGTGTGTGTGTGTGTGTGTGTGTGTGTGTGTGTGTGTGTGTGTGTGTGTGTGTGTGTGTGTGCATCTGTGGGTTACAAGACAGTTTTTATATTTCACATTTTGTCTGCATTCTTAGAATAAAACAATTGCATGTTTTGTGCATTTTTTTTCATATTTTGCATATTTGATGCAACTTTACTGAAAAAACTGCAGGCTTTCAATAACCTTTCATGTATTTTTATAGGGTATGTACCTTAAAATATGCTAATGCCTAGCTCGTGAAGTTGCATGTCATGTGGTACACACAATTTCAAGACAACAGGCTGAATAACCACTTCATGGCAACTAGAATCTCATCCACAGTGCTGTTGTTGTCTAGACAGCATTCTGGCATTCATACATTGTAGTGTTCCTCCTTCCCTTTGATCTGATATCCAATGCCTTACCTTATATAAGTCATCATTCCTACATCCTTCCCCCTCTTGGTCATTCCTTAAGAACCTAAATCCTGCCACCTTACTGCCTCCACTCTCTCTGCAAACATTTCTCTGCCCTGTTTGCTATTATCTCATTCATCTCCACTGAAAGGCATCCACCTTTACCCCTCTGTGATCATTTTGGTCACCTACTATGCCTAATGGCTTGCTAAGTCTAAGATCCAGTACTGGTTTCACAGTAACTCGTCTCTTCTGGCTCCCTTCCAAAGACTCATAACACTCGACTGATTCTTCTGTCTCTAAACCCCTCTTCCCAGTCCCTACCTTGGCTTCTCTTTCCTGCTTAACTTTCTAAATGATGTCATTACCATTCTCATCAGCAGCTATTCCTAATCCAGCTGCACCATTCCCAGCACTCCTCACTGTCCCTAATGCTTTCCTCTCCCCATGTGCTGCTATAGCTGATCCTTTTTCTATATTTTTATGCTCTTCCCACAAAGCCTTCTCACTATTGTCTATATCTAACTCCCTCTTCTTATTCCTCTCTCTCTTTAACACTACCTCTGTCCTTCCCATCCTTTGATCTTACAGGTTCATAGGTAAGTACTAGTCCAGCTTCCCTTGCAGGCCATTTTAATCAGCCATTTCCATTTTTGTGGTATAAATAACTTATCCCATTTGGTTATAGATTGGCCTTACCCATCCCATGGTCAATAATTATATATTACCACTAGTGAGAATAAATGGGATCATACCGAGATAATTTGAGGGGACCCATTCATGGGATAAAGCATTTAGGAGCTGCCTCTGTCCTTTAGTAAAACGGGGGGGGGGGCAAATCTGGGGTACATTTTCTGTTTCCCATCCACAGATCTAAATTGCGCTTGAATATGGACAAGGATGAACTTTCTTTTATGTGGATGGGGAGACTGTTCCACAGCAGCAGTATCCTCTGCATTGTAAGTACTATGATTCTGTCCCCTTTTCCTTCTGTCACCTCATTTTTCTTTTTCCCTACCTCCAACTAATACACTTATTGACAGAGTCACCAGCTCCCCCCTCTTATTTTATTAATGACTGTTTCATTGCCCCTGTTCTACTTGTGCCTCAACCTGTTGCTCATTATGCTACTGTGACTCCTTCTGACCACCTGTTCGATCTGAATTTCCTCTTTACTCCCATCTGCTCTGGTTGAATCTCATTCATAACCCATTTCCTTCTGCTCTTCCTTCATGTCTGCCTTTAGTCCCTGTTGTCTGCCCACCCACCCCCAAAACTTGGTTTCCTTTTCCTCGTCCTTTCTTTCTCAGTGGCATCTCTCATCTTCTTTCTCCTCATTCATTGATTTCTGCTATACCTTGTACCCTGCTCATCTGCAGTGTCTGTGTTGCTGGAGAGCATATACCCTGCTATACTCCTATCTACACTGCTCCATTTGCTGTAATCTTCTAACTACATCTCCTCATATTCTCCTGTACTCTCTTTCTCATTTTTGCCTTTTCCCAATCCAAACTGCTACCACCTTCCAGTTGAATATTTTCTGCTGAAGGTCCCCATTCTTCTGCAGACACCACATTTTCTTTCATTCCAAACCTGTCTAAGCCAACCATATGCCCCTCACCCTGAGTACCTTGCCTGTTTCTCTCCATCCCTTCTCTTCCATCCTTCATTGCTCCCCCACCTTCTGTCTCATTCTATTTCCCTTTTGGGATCTCATATGTGTTTACTTTCTAGCTACACCTTTCTATCTCAAGCACTTCTGCTAACTTACATTAATAAATATCAAACTAGTTGGCAGGATCATAAACCGTAAGAAAGCCCATAATAACAAATCCAAAGCTATTAAAATGAATAAGCTTCATTAGTGTGGTATTCTTACAGTGATGTTCTATTATTCATTTATTTGCATGCACTTTAGCAGCAGACAAGCAATTAACAACTAACCATTCCTTATCAGATACAAAACACAAAAACATGGTTGTTCTTTCCTTACATATGACTTATGAAATTAAGTGAAACTAAAAGAAACAGTGAACTATATGAATATCAAAAAACACACACTTCAAACTCATTACGTATATATATTTTATATATATATATATATATATATATATATATATATATATATATATATATATATATATATATCAGTACTGATCCCAGAAGGAACTTTTCACTGAAGCACAAACAGCCGGGCATACTTCTGCGAAAGTGCTTTTTACCGAAAAAGCACTTTCGCGGAAGTATGCCTGCAGCTAGAAGGAGTCGTGTGGAAATGACTGATGTGGAGATCGTACTATGGTGTGGATAAGGGAATATTCCCTTTTCTTCACTGTAGTGCGATCTCGGAGTGGGAATATTAAAGTGGGGTGGCACAGCCCCCCTCATGGGGGGGTGCAGGGGGGCTTGCCCCCCTGCATAAAAGTAGATTTATTGGGGGGAGTTTTGTTTTTTTTAACACACTTTAATGAAAAAGCTTTTTTGGTGAAAGCGCTTTCATTAAAGTGTGGTCAGTGATTGTGGATTCGGACTATTGAACTTTCGTTCAATAGTCCTAGATCCATATATATATATATATATATATATATATATATATATATATATATATACACACACACACACACACACACCCACACATATATATATATATATATATATATATATATATATATATATATATATATATATGGATTCACTTTAGAAGCTCGAAATACTGAAATATCGAAATTCAGTATTTCGCACCCATAAAGTGGAATCCTGAAAAGAACAAAAACTCAGAAGAGCGAAATTCAAAACCTCGCATACCGGAGATTTTGAATTAGCACTTCTGGTGTTTCGCTCTGGTTATGGATTCAGGTAAGTGTTTATGTGTTAAGGGTTTTGGGTAGGGGCTGTGGTGTGTGTTAGTGTGTTTTGTTGCTGTGATGTGTGTGTGCAAAGAGAATGTAGCTGGTGGTGTTTTGTGTGTTTTTGTATGTAAGTGCAAACTCGGAATTAGAATATTTAAGTAGGGGGGTGGGGGGATGTAGGGGGGCACAGCCCCCCTGCTTTTTTGCAGGACAGAGCTTGTGTTTGTGTGTGGGGAGGAAGGTGTGTGTTTGTGTATCGCAGAAGCGCTAATTCAAAATCTCCAGTATGCGAGATTTTGAATTTCGTGCTTTTGAGTTTTTGTTCTTTTCAGGATTCCACTTTATGGGCTCGAAATACTGAATTTTGATATTTCAGTATTCCGAGCTTCTAAAGTGAATCTATATATATATATATATATATATATATATATATATATATATATATATATATATATATATATATACATATATACGTATGGTTGCATTTAATTTGCTTGACAGTACATTATCTGAACAGTTTTAAGTCTGTTTCAGAATATCTAGAGCTCATTTTACTGACAGTTCACTTTCTTTACAATTCATTTTGTAAACAAAGGTAAGTGGGTTGGTGTTAGTGGTGAGAGTGTGTCTGTGGGAGTGTTTGCAGCTTAGGGATAGTGTAAGGGTAAAGTAAGGGGATAGCATTAATGTTTTGCAATTGTATTCGTTTGTAAGTGTCTGAGCCTGTTTCTGTGTAGTGGTAGGGATATGGAAAGAGTTTTCTCAGGTGAGATGCAGGGTTAGGTTTAACATGCATTAGTAAGATGGTGCAACAAAGGGTCAAACATTTTTTGCAGGGGGAGTAAGCCCCCCTGCATCCCCCATATGTTGTCTCCTCTCTGGGCCAGTATTCAAGGAACATGAATCCTCACCACTGACACTGGAGAGGGATGTTCACTTGGACCAAAAATGGACACACCCAGTGTTTCCAGATGCAGCTCTCTGCATCAAGCACAATTTCCCTTAAGAGCACGTAGGGAACACACTCAGTCTAGGGTCTGGATTTCTCTCTCTCTCCAGGTCTCCATTAAGACTCCCCACTGGCACCCTCTCTGTGAAACCAATGCTTTGTGAACCTGCTCCAAGCAGCTGACACACACACTCTTGGAGATTTGATTTGAGGCACACACACACATACACACACACACACACACACACACACACACACACACACACACACAACTGGGAAGGGCTGGCACAGATTTACTAGCTATGACCCCTTCTGCCCAGACTATAAGGTAGTTACACTGCCACCAAATACTCCAAAGCCAGCTACTCTAAGGCTCTTACAAGGGTACTCAATTGTACTGAGTGAAATTTATATTAATACAAATGATAGTGTTTGACCAATGCAGTAAGGCTTTCAGGCGTGGCCACAGAGTCACCAAATAGATATAAGTACTCTCAAAGGTTAAAATATTCTGTAAAGGACCAGCCACAATGAAAAGTTTAAATATACTTAATAATAAATAAAAGAACATGAAAATA